>NC_073343.2:23340000-23582500 GCF_027580225.2 Misgurnus anguillicaudatus | reverse complement strand
TATCTATCTATCTATCTATCTATCTATCTATCTATCTATCTATCTATCTATCTATCTATCTATCTATCTATGAGTACTATTATTTCTGGAAAAAAATAAAATGTATGATTACATTATTTTGAAGATTTATGGGCAGAATCAATAAAATACATTACGTATTCTATTAATACTCCCATCATTTCTCAAACGATAAAATGGCAGATGTCTGTTTAACTCAGTGTAACTAAGTGAACCTTGGTCTGGCCAAGCTAAGAATGATATCACCACAGACCAATCTATTCCCTTTTATTTTTAGAATATTTCCTCAGAGCATGAGCTCCAGCAACACCAACATCTCCCCACTTGGCATCTTATCGCACACTGCGGGCTTTTATCCCTCCTTCCAGTCATTAACAAGGAATAACCGGATGGCCAGGCTTGTAAAATAACCAGCCGTCCTAGCGATTCTGTATGATGTCAGCGCTCAAATGGGTTTGCAGGGAAAGAGGCTCTTATGTTTCCAACAAGTTCAGGCCAAAAAAGATTCATGGCATTTCAATCAAGAAAGTAGTTTTTCAACCAAAGAAATAGGGAGCTTTACAATTCAGCTGTGATCAATTGAAAGAGTTGTGTAATCTTAAAATATCTGCATCACGAGTTTCGAAGACTCAGACTGTGGTGTATGAGGACAGAGTGAATTTGATACTTTTGGTTAGGTATTTAATTAACTGAAGGTAAAGCAGTAAAGCTGACAGCTACACAATGCTCTGAGACAGGTTACGTGAACTGCTGCTAATTGTGGCAGGTACATCCCAGAGGGTGTGATGTGATCCCGTACCATCTGCCATTCGTCATAACACTAAGGTGAAGTAAAAAATTATAGTTCTTTTCCTTAACAAAGTTGGAAATTTAAAGTGCACAACAATGCCAGGTATCAAAAAGGTTTACGTGAAGCACACAACTTCAGTAACACATTCTCAGTCGTGAAATGTTTTTAATAATACACATATCAAGGTGATGTGCATGCATGATGATAGGTGTTTTGAATGTTAAAGTTTTTTTTCTTTTATCCGTAAAGATGCAATATAAAACTTTTTGGTTTAAAAAACAGTTATTGAGTACATAAAAATCAGTATTCAGAACTGTCGCCTTTCTTTACCCTGATTTGCAACACAAATTCTCATAATAATGATTTATAATTTGAGCTGTCGAGTCCGATTTCATGGGTAATGGTTTGATTTGATTGACAACCCATGTAATGAAAATAGGCAAATTCCAATCGGAAGTGAACATCCCTACGTCCTACTAGCTTAGAATAAAGGCAGGGTTGCTTGATAATTACAGACAGGTGTATGAGCAGGGTTTCAGAGACCTGACCTAGAGTTTAGGAATGCACAGGGTTATCTCTTAACCCCTGGTTAAGTACGAACAGTGTGAAATGTGAAATAGATAACTCAGGATTCTGTTAACCCGGGGTTTAGAATAAGTGTGAAAACCATGTGACGACTTGCCCCAAAGTCATTGAGACAACTTGCCCCAAACTGACATAAGTGCAGGCCCGGGGTGGGTAATTGGGAGAACCAGGAGAATTCCTGGTGGGCCGCTTAACTTTTGGGCCGGTCGAGTTTTTTTACATGATTTGTCATGTTAGTGAGTCTATCTTCTATTGAATAACACTACACACATTCCGCATTCTGACACCGCAGCTTCTGCATGGGTTGTACCCAGGTGTGCCTCATAAGCCTTGAAAAGTAAAGCCTCTGGCTCTTTGATCGCCTCCTGGTGGCTGGCTGCAGTACAAGTCATAACCCCGCCCTCTCTATTCAAATGAATGGGACTATGCTCTAAATAAAAAAAAAAATATTTACACTTCCAATAAAAGTTTTCGAAAGATGGTTTTGGTCCTTTCAAGTAGTTGTTATCACGCTGATATATGTTCAAGTGTTCATTTTTGTGATAAGTTTCATTTTACCTTGTAATTTGATGCTATAGAAACGGGGCGTGTCGTTATGATTGGAGTGGTTGAATTGGCCGCACGAGTGTTTGGGCGGAAGTTTGATACCGCGACTCCGCCTCTGGCTCCACGGACGATTCCTTCTGCGCATGCCTTGGCTCCAAACTGACGTTTTTACGTAACATGGCGGCGACCGTAGTCGGACATTTTTGCTTTCAATTCATTACAATGGTGGGATGTGAAGTCGCGTCGTCCATCTTTTTTTACAGTCTATGGTTGTACCATGTGAGGGAGTTCTCCCCTCCCCTCCCATAGAGTTGGTTGGGTCCATAGCCCATCTTTTCCAAAACTTTTCTCAGGTAGGCTACTGCTGGCGCCTACCGATAGCTGGGCCATCCCTACCGTAACGGTATGTGTTAGGGAGGATAGGTGAGAGGAAGAGGCCAGGTGGGGCTGAAAAAGGAATTGGAGGAGGATGGTACCAAATGTGCCAAGTTTACAGATTTATTTTCAATTGGACAAACAGAAGTGGCAACAGGTACAGAGAGATAGGCCTATGATTAGCATTAGCAATGTAATTATTCGGCTAATACCGTTGTCAACCTATTCACAGCAAAATATAAAATTTAATTAAAAGCCTTTTGTGTATCACCCAGTACATGGCCATTCATACCGTGGGTTCACATCAGCCACGTTTGAGGCGTCAAATTCGCGTCTACCGCGTCTAGTTTGCCACTTGAACATTTTGAGTTTACTAGCTTTATTCGCGCGTGAAACTCTAGTCATCGAGAAATTCACGTGGAAATTCACGTCATGGGAGGGGCTTCTGCGACTCCGCTGGCTTTGTAATCACGTCAGTACTAGAGCAAGCTCCTGATTGGTTAACGCTGCATGTTTGTCCGCCAAAGTTCAATTTCTTTTACTCACGTGTTTGCAGCGGCAACGCTCAATTTCGCACCATTCAAGCGAATTAGATGCGCGAATGAGGCAGAATTGCATCTACCACTAAAAGCCTCATTCGCACCGCGAGACCTCCAGACGCGTCAACGCATCTTTACATTGACTTAACATTTAAATCACTCGCACTTGACGCCTCTACCGCGGCTGGTCTGAACGCAGCAATAGACTTTGCATTTAATATTGGTAACAAAGCTTGATCTGTATATGAAGAGTTTTGTTGCAAAACGAGAAAACCACCGTTTTTTTAATTGTTCAGAAATCTTGTTTTTTGGTTGTGCATTCCAATTAATTTCAATTCAACTGCAGTTGGTTTGTTTTGATTTAAACCTTCATAACTTAAAAAATACAGCAAATTAGCACCATAAAACAAAATAATAACATGATAACATAATAATAAACATGTTTTGACAAAAATGTTTAAAAATGGATTTATCTCGTTTTGCTACGAAACTCTTCATATGCAGTAAAATTACTTTGCATTATTATTTTATTTTTATTAAGATTTTTTTTGTAGTGAATAAGTGAATTATTATAAAAATTTTATTTAAACTGTACTTTATTGGTTGAACCATGGTATTAATAAAAACTATACACCATAGTAAGAGCTGAACTGTTCCTTCATTTATCCAATTTGAAAAAAGTGCTAATTTGGAATTACACCACGGAAAAAGTGGGCCGGTCTTGGGGATGAAACTCACGGGCTGAAAGGTGGCCCCGCTTCGGCCCTGCATGTGTGCAAATGTTGGCTAAATCTCAGGGTTAGCTCAACATAGCACATTAGCTAAAGTATCAAACACATTATTGTCTCCTCTATTTTGTGCAAAAAAAATCATTTTTAACATTCATACCTAACAAAATTGTATTGCATAAAATTTAAAGTGCACATTTTTTACTTTTAAAGCCAAAAAATAAGAAAATTGTGCTAACGTCAGATTAGAGCGATCCTGATCACATTTGAACAAAAGTGACTATTTGATTTTTGAGATAGAGCCTCTAGTGTTGGAGTTATGAACAGTGTGACAACTTACCTAGCTCTCCCCTACACACACTCCATGATCAAATCTTTGTTTATGCACGCTTTATAAATCAGGATCCTGGTGTTTGGGAAACTTGTTTGAAAATCATTATTTTTGGATGCAACGTGGTGTAAAAATGACACATTTTAAACGGTAACATTCACAACACTGTATAAAAAATCCTTGTTACACTTACATTTTTAAAATATAATCAACTTGAATTTACAATTCAATTGCTAAAAATGATATTAATAAAGTTGAATTAGCTTAAGTTATTTCAATTTTATTTTTTATAATTTATAGCAACTCCTCACTAGTCATTTAAGATGGTGAGATGCAGCTAATCTTAGTGTATCTAACATTTAACCTACCCAAAACTACCGACAGCTCATTTGATGCAAATGCTATTATTTTTAGTCCTAAAAGGCCAGCATATATTTTAAGGTAGCCACATCATAAGTTAAATCAATCAAATGTGTATTATGACATCATGCGCAATAACAATTTACTTTAGAGCAGAGGGCAGACTATGTGACATAAAACACAGACTGTGTTGTCCTTGCAATGCCAATGCAAGGCTTCAAGCCACGATGTACAGCTTGTATGATGTCATTGGCCACTAACAGTGATGTGTCAGTAAGCTTTATCAATCACGGTGTGAGTTATCTATACGTCCATTCCACAAATGAACAAAGCAAATTAAACCTTCGCTTCTGCCCCATTAAAACAGGGGTGAATTCAAGGATTTAAGAAGGATGTATATCTCAACACTTCATCAAAGTGTATTTAATAAAAGCATCCTGTTCAAGGGCACGCAGTGTCCTTCTTTAAAGTGCCACATTTACATTGCATACAGTGAAGGCACAATTATAAAGCTGGGAGTAGAGGCAAACGGCAATTGTTTTGCATTCCCTCTTATTGTGATGAGGTTGAATAATGATACTTAAGCATGCAAGTCGATGTTTAGTTCCCGTCTGGTGTTTTACAATGAGCATGTTTAATATGTTGATTCAGGGCATTGCTGTAATTGATTCCTTTGACTTTAAAAAAACACATTAGCCATTTCCAGAGATTAGGAAAACTCGATACGGACATGCTGGTTTCACAGTCGCAACCTCCCAACCTCAAAAAAGTTGGTGCAATTAAAAACTAAGTGCTTGAAATAATTCATCAAAAGTTTCCACTTAAGACCTTTGCTTTTTAATTATTAATACCTGCAATTAGGCAACTTACTCTGAGTGTGAGGCCAGTATGCAATATTCATAGTGATGCATAATTATGCAATACATTCCAGGCATAGTATGTTACACAGTTGTGCTGGCCAATATAAAGACATTATATTTGGTAAAAAATTATAATTATTTAATCTCGAAGTGGGTCTCGTGGATCAAAGAGTCAAGCAACTCTCAAATGGTTCTAGTTGACTCCTTACATGAATTCTATCAAGCTTAAGACAAACATGAACATTGATCCTCGCTATTAAAGTATCTAATAAAACTAAGGCCTACTTTTAAAAGCATGCTACATTTAAAAAAGGCTGAATTTATCAATAAGGAAAACAAGTAAGACGCAATATAACAGAGATGAACTACTGTATATGTAGGGCATTTTGTGATAAATTATTCTTCAAGCTCTGTGTTGTGCCTAAAGCAAATTTGGAACTTCAGTACAGTGGACTTTCTGGAGATGTTTGGCTTTGATTTTGAAATATGCTTTAAAGCTTGATTTGAGCAGAGCAAACTTGCAATCTAATGGAAAGTCGTGTTATATTCACATAAAATTTTATCCATTTATTCATGCCCATCACAAATTTGAGCTTTTTTACGTACCTTGAGCATGAATTTCTTTTTCGTGACACTCGCACGAATTTCTAGTTTCTCATGTCCGTAGCAGGATTTTCTTTTCCGTGTAATTTGATGGATTGTTTTCTCCTTTTTTTTCTATTCTTAAATCATTGTCGCTTGGGGTTAGATTTGGGGTTTGGATTAGGATGTATTTTTATATTGATTTCCAGTGGCGTGTTTACCCACCACGCAATTGCGTGGGGCCCCACAGGCTTGGGGGGCCCCCTACCTGCCACAAGGTGTGCGAAAGTATGGTACGTTTATTCAGACCCGCATCTAATGTATGTATAAAGCAGAGATGTGCGAGTAGGCACGCAGAATAATATTTGCGCGCATCCTCGCAAGGGCACATATAGGCTACTTCATGAGGGAAACTCTACGGGAAAGCGCACCTCTGCTCAGTGTGCACAAATGCGGCCACAGGTGCTGGAATGAGCGCTCGATCGACTCTCTCTGTGCTCTCGTAACTGCACAACATTCACTCGATGGTCAAGTTTGGGCTTCACAACTGTGATTGGTGGTTTGGGTTGATCAGTGACACGCATCTTTTGTTCCACACTCGTTCAGGTGTAAACATGATAAAGACACCACACATGGGTTTAAATCATGTCGAAAATACATAAATCATATTCTGTATCTCATCATTGTCATTAAAATCTGATTTTTTGTTAATGTCTAGTCTATATGCTTGTTGTATCTGACAGTAAGTTTGTTTTTGCAATATGAACATGAGAGTTATGTGATTCACATCCATAAATTCAATCTATAACAAACTAACAATGTTGTTTGCTGGTGTTTGTTATTTCAGTTTGTTAGATCAGTCTGAATCATAATCTAATGCTTCCTCTTTTTCCTCATTTAGTTTTTTTAGTAAGATGTCAGACACTGAATTTGCAGTATTAATTTCATTGTTTTAAATACATCCTATAAGACATTTGCAAGCAAAAGATATATCTGTGAGGGGCGTGATATTTTTTTTTAAACCAAGAATTTTTGTCATACCAAACTATAACAATTTAGTGTTATTTTAAGCAGTGTAAAACAAAATAAACCCGGTTTATATATATATATATCTCACTTAATTCTATATACTGGGTATTATTGTTGTGCAAATCAAATGAAAAACCTTGGGCAATGCTGGGGCATGGGGGGCCCCGGTTCTTGGACTTTGCTTAGGGCCCCCAAAATGGTAAACACGCGACTGTTGGTTTCTACATGTTTTTCTTCCACTTTTAAAACTGTTCTTGCCTGGAGTTGGGGTTAAAGTTGGGGTTTGGGTTAGGATGTCTAAAACTGTAACAGAAAGTGATTCGAACCCCAAGCGACAATGGTAAGAAAATAGGAAAAAAAACAATGAGAAAATACATAAATATACATAAATACATAAAATGACATGAAAAAGAAAGTCGTGCCACAGACATGAAAAATTATTTATAGAAATTTGTGCGACACGAAAAAGACATTCATGCTCAAGGCACAAAAAAAGCTAAATTTTGTGCCAAGGACATGAAAAAATGTATAAAATTTTGCGTGACTACACGACTTTCCGTGAGATAAGTCTGCAATAGTCCTAAATAAGGGTGTCACGATTTAGATTTTAAATCAAAATTGATCGAAATTCGAAAAACCTCGAACTTCGAATTAAAAAATAGAATCGTTGATGCTACCACGCCCCCATGTCACGTCCGGTCAGCTTGCCAAGCTTTTGTAGTGTAAACGCACATGTCTTCTGGCACGAACACATGGTGTACAGCGCTATTTTTAGCATTTCATTGATAAAACTAAAGCGGCTGATCTCCGCATTTTCATTTTGCAAGCGTGTGAAAGTTGTGCGATCTTATTTTATCAATTGCACTGAAAATTGCGCTGAAAACATATATCAGTGATTCTTGAGATCAGGGACAAAACATGTCCACCACATAAAACACAATTTGTGGGTAAAAAATACTTAATATTACACATACACTTAACTACAAGACTAAAAAGGATAATAAAAGCACAACTAAATATTATTTAATGTCGTTTTATAAATGTTTTTAATAATGAATGATATGGGACCAGTGTCTGTAAAAAAATCTTGTCCGGAAGCAGGTGTCATACAATAGCTTAAAAGTAATTTTAAATTAAATTTTATATTTAAAAGTAGTTCAGTATTTCATTTAATGAGCATCAAAAGTTACAACTGAAAAACTGATTTTAATGTTGTTTTAAGATGTTTAACTTGTGTCCTGAGTTTTTGTCAACTACGTCAGATGTCAACACCATTGATGCCTTGTCAACTCCGTCAGAATGATATTGTTGTTGTTTTTTTAAGATGAGCTGTTTTGTTCCCTCAAAAGTATTTATTATAAACAAGTTATTGTGTAATTTGTATGCTTTTAAGTATCACTGTTCATTATGGAAATTAAATGATAAATTGATTAATCCATACAGCCTAAACCACAATCATTAAACATTGAGTAATCTAACTTTTTAAATGTGATATGATTATTTCAAAAAAAAAAAATTAGTGATTAAGAAAATTAAAAACTGCTAAGAATCAAAATATTTGTGATCATTTCCGAAAAAATATTTTATAGACATTTCAGTGCTGATCCCGCAAACTAAAAAAATGTGAGGTTGTTCCAAAACATGGTTACATACCCAAACCCTCAATTAACAAATATGTATACACTGGTTTTTAAAATAATGAAGATTTTTTTTTAGAAAATCAAAACCTGTTTTGTCCCTGATCTCAAGAATCACTGATGCATGTACAAAACACTGTGAAGCATGTTTACTTAACAACACAAGCAGCAAACTCCGACATAATAATAGTTCGCGTCCTTATAAACTTGTCATTACGCCCGCTTGCGTTTAAATGACAAGGTGCAAAGTACTGACAGGAATGTTCATCTAACAGGAAGTTTCGTTTTATCAGGTATGTGCGTGTACCATATTTTCCACTGGCAGCACAACTAACATGGCAGGGCATCTCCGGGTTCAAGGTCAGATATTATATTTCATAAAGTCTAGTCTAAAAATGGCATAGCATTTTTTGTGCTTTCAAAAACAGTAAAAATCGAATCGTGACATTAGAATAAAAAATGTAATCGAATAGAGGATTTGGAGAATCCTGACACCCCTAGCCCTAGAGCTATCACTGAGACGGTACCCAGTACTCTTTCAAAAAGTACACCTTTGAACTTACATATTCATATTAGTTCATATTAATACCTCAGAGGTACATATTGGTACCAAAGAGTGCATTGTATACTGTACGTCAAAGGTACATATTAGTACAAAATGTATATCTGTACCTAAAAGGTACATGTTAGGATCATTTAGGGGCACCCTAATGGTGCTTATGACTATTTTTGATCTGTACTGAAATAATAAATAGCAGGCAGATTCAATTAAAAGTTTATTTTAGTAAAAATGTTTAATGGTCCTAAGATAATGAAATACTTGAGGCTTTGATAACTGGTGCATCTTAAAAACATTAAGGCCTTTAGAAAATCGCATGACTGCCCACACTGAACATAATGCTGTTCAATATTTCAGCTACATACACATTAGTACTTTAAGACATGCTGCAGAATCTATTCCTATAATAAATAAGCTGTCCAGGCTACATTTAAAATCTACAGAAAAACATGGATGTACTTTCACATCTGCTAAAAGTCTTCTGTTGTAAAAGACACTGGAGGGTTTCCATGCATTTTGAGGTCTGGTATACATTAAACATTTTGATATTAAACAGGCCCTTGAGGTTTCAATACTTTAGATTTTAGTTTTGCTTGAAGGAAAAGCCAGTTGTAAGTCATCTTAAATCTTTCAAAAATGCAATACTGAAATCCTATTACTGGATAATCTAGAAGGATTTAATTTGAACAAAAAGATTGAGATAAAAAGAGTTACAGTATACTAGAAATTACAACCAAAAAACGGAGTACATTGTTAGAAAAAAAAAAAGTCAAAATATGTACTGGACAGTACAAAAAGGTCCTGATACTGTATGTGCCATACATTTGATATACATTTGGTACCAATATGTACATTTGAGATACTTATATGTGTCTTTGAGGTACAGGTACTAAACTCTTTAGGTGCAAAGCTGTACATTTTGAAAGGGTACAGCCCCAGCTGGAGTACATAGTTTGACCATTTTGTTTTGATATTCAAAGATATTCAGCCTTTATAATGTTATTCATGTTTTTATACCACCATAGTGACCCATGCAAAACTCACTTAAATTACTTTATATCTCCCAGTCATTGCAAGAGAGATAAAGCCATTAAAAAGAAAACAAATGTAGCTTTAAAGGCCAAATTTGCATAGAGAGGGAAAGCAACATGCTGAGATGGTGTTTGGTGTCCATCATATGCAGGAAAATAGTGTGGTTACGTCCACCCGGGATGCCACGGCTGCATCCATTAAGCCCATCGCCGCAGCCAATAGAAGTCTGCTATGGACAATAAGAACTAACAGCCTCTGTATAGCATTGGGCTTTAGAGCCTGTTACAGGTTGCATTGCTTGCAACAGTTCCCATGTGGAACACAGTCTAGAAATGGGTTTTAAGAAAAACAAACAAGGCTGGATTTGTCTGTTACTAAATCATAGCAAATTAACTACATTTGCATTTCCTTAAGGAAAATCACTGAGGCAGGGAAAGAATGAGTCAGAGCTGCTTTGGCATGTTAATAAGATTCCCACATATTTTGTTTCAGGAATCAACACAAAGTCACAGTGTAAAGGCAACTGTAATTGGGTAAATTATATATGAAATGAAGGCAATGCTAATTACGATTAAATATGCAAACAAATGTAGCAAGACCTATAGCGTTTCAGTGCACATATGATTTACATTTTACATTTGTGCATTTGACAGACACTAGTTGCGTTTCCATTATTCTTTAAATTGCAGAAAAATTTAACGAATTGAAAATGGAATGCCCAATGGAAACATGTACATTTCGCAAAGCCTCACATATATTGCAAAAAGTTTTACGCTCACATAAGGTGGTTTTTTAGGCAATTTGTAAAACAGAAATAATCGCAAAACTGCAAATGAAACATTTACAGGCCATATGACGTGCATAAATGTCTAATGATCGTTCTTTAAAGGTGACATATAATGAAAATCTGACGTTTTCCATGTTTAAGTGCTACAATTGGGTCCCCAGTGCTTCTATCAATCTAGAAAATGAAAAAAAAAGGTAAACCATTCTCTGCAACTTGCAAGCATGTAAAAAATACGTCATTGAAATTTGTCTCCCCTTGTGATGTCAGAAGGGGATAATACCACCCCTTAATCTGCACTATCCAACCACCTGCGCTGCCATTTAGTGCAGAGATCAGCTCATTTGCATTTAAAAGGACACACCTAAAAATGGCACATTTTTGCTCACACCTACAAAGTGGCAATTTTAACATGTTATAATAAATTATTTAAATTGTATTTTTAAGCTAAAACTTCACATACGTACTCTGGGGACACCAAAGACTTATTTGACATCTTAAAAAAAATCTTGTGAAATGTCCCCTTTAATTTTTTGCATTTACAGGTCATATGACGTGCATAAAAGTCACATGATTGTTCTTTAAAGTCACAAAAATGTCACTATAACCTCCCAGAAACAACTCATCGAGGTACCGCAGGAGTGAGCTGAAAGCAAACTGCTCTGTTTGATATCTCGAACTGCGCCCTGCATCAAGTCAAACACCCATAATGGCTAGTGCTTATTTTTCTGATGGGGCCCGCCCCCAGTATGAGAACCACTGGGTTAATGCTGTCATTAAGCAATTCTTTTTATAACCTGTAATGGAAACCAGGTGACTTGTATCCAATGCAACCTACAGTGCATTAAGGTATGCATTTTTATAATTTCTTAAGTTCCCTGGGTTTGAACCCATAACTATAATTTGTAAGGCTAATGCAATGAGCTTTACGGGACACAATACTACTGTACACAAATATCACAAACTCAATGCTATGTAATATGTGCAAAAAGAAGTCCAATAGCTCATTTTTGGACCAGTATGCATATCAATACAGTTGCATGCCTGTAATAATCTTGCAGCATGTTTCAGGTTTCATTCATTTGAATTTTCATTAGAATGAAAGAACAGAACATGGTCAATTTTTGCTACTTGTGTCAATTCCAGATGCATTTAATATGAATATATCCAACAATAAAGCCAAGACCAAGACAGGCCGAGACCGAGACAAGACCAAGACTTTAAAGGGTCGAGACCAAGTCAAGGCCAAGACCAAGAAAGTCAGAGACCAAGACAAGACCAAGACCAGTACAAGTCACTGCATTAAAACACATATGATAAAATGTGGAATATTAGGCACTTCTTGTCTGTGTGTGTGTGTGTGTGTGTGTGTGTGTGTGTGTGTGTGTGTGTGTGTGTGTGTGTGTGTGTGTGTGTGTGTGTGTGTGTGTGTGTGCGTGCATGCGTGTGTGTGTGTGTGTGTGTGTGTGTGTGCGCCATCAGAGAAGTTGATAAAATAATCAAAGGCATTGCAGATATGTGGGAATTTATCTTTGTCTATAAGCAAATAAAAGTGAACAAACACTAAAGAGCTGAAATCAACTTAACCATTTAATCTGAACTGTCTTTCCATGGCTTGCGATCCACTTTACACAATGCAGGTGTTTTTAGTAATAAAATTTGAAAAATTGTCATTGGGAGAAACTTAAACAATGCTTAAACAATGCCTACATCTTATGCCAAACCTGAATAAACTGCATAAAATTAATTATAAAAAATAAATTTGTGATGTGCCATCAGTTGTGGTCTTGACCGGTCTTGAAATAAAATTCCGAATCCTCTTTGTTTGAGACCGAGATGAGACCGAGTAAAAATGCGGTCGATTCCAAGACGAGACCAAGACCTTGGTCTTGAGACCGGTCTCGAGAACTACAACACTAAAAGCGACCCTTACACTTTTTTAGTGTCAGTGAAACGAGTGTGATGTCTACTTCGATTCAGTGATCAAGGATCTGGTTAAATGTGAAGAAAGCTAGTAGTATGCAGTGTATTAGTGGTTTCTTTAAAACTGTATCATGTACAACTGCATTCCAGAAATCTAAACCATGGTCTCACCTAGCATTTAGGAACCTACCCTTTAAAAACTTAGATGTGTATGACCGTATTTCACACAGTTTTGAGGTCATTTCATCCACCTTGGTCTCCTTAGAACATAACTCAGAATCTCATCCTTTGATCTAATTATATTTCAATGCAGTACGTTCCTCATTTAGTGAAGCTGTCGAGTTACGCCTTAAAATGATATATTAAAGTCAAGCTAATGCAGCGTTTGAAGTGAAAGGAAAGAAATATGCCTTTTACTTATCCGTTACCTCATACTGTAAGCACTTTATAAATGATAATCTATTCAAAAACAGTTCATTTAGGATCTTTAACAAATTGTTTTGTGTACCTTCTGTTTATATTGCATTTTAAGCAAATGATGATAAAAGCTCCTCTCGGTGTAGATTTGATCTTCTATTGGTAAGATTCATTTCAAACCTTGTGTCATTTAAAGCTTTCTTACTTTATCTTTTAAGGAACATGCTTTCTTTCAGGGAGACTCTTTAAAAAAGAATATCACTCTCTTCCATATTATGAAAGTGGCTGGGAATCAAAAGCTGTCTGGCTTCATAAAGGACAAAAAATACCCATAAAAAGCATCCAAGTATGCATAAACAACCCATGCACAGTACTCCACATCAAAAACAGTTTTGTGAAACAGATTGAAATTCTCACTCATTCTGGGAACTATGATCGCCACGAATGGCCAAGAACCCCCTCCAGGAGACCATATGACTGAGATGTAAAGCAACCAATCACACTTAGCTTGTAGAAAAAAAATTAAAAAATAAACTTTTTCTAGCCAATATATTAAAAGAGAACAGGAAATGCGATGAATTTGGGCTCTTTGTAGAAAATGTAAAGAAACACTGTAAAAAATTAGCTGTAATTATGCAGCAGGTTGCCAGTATCTTACTGTAGATTTAAATTTATGTTATTTAGTTTTTTCAAAGTTACATATACATTAAACATTAATCTTTACAAAATAAAACTAAAATAATCCTCATTAACCCTTTTCTGTTTTTTTCCTTCAGATTTTGTTTCCCAGTATGCTTTGCATGAGGCTGTTATTTTAACATATTTTCATCCAAATATGCACTTTTAAACTTCAACTTCTCGTCTATATCTCCGGTCCTGTGACGCGCCAGCGCGACCTCGCGTTATTGCGTAATGCCGTGGAAAGGTCACGTGTTATTGTACATATATGAAACGCACATTTGCGGACCAATTTAATCAATAAACATATAGGGCCCTCTCTTGCACCCAGCGCAATTGACTTTGTCAGTGACGCATGTATCATTCGTATTTTTCACCGGCGCACAGCAGGTATTTACCTCCACAGACGCACGTCGGCAAACTAGGGAATGAACTTGCGCTCCCTGGGTGGTTCAGTGCAAAAAAGGAGGCGTGTTCCGGCGCAAACCATCCCTGATGCTATTTTGCAGTTTCAAAAAACAATTGCGCCACTGACCAGAAAAAACTAGTCTAAAGTCAGTGGCGCATTGCACGTTGTTCATTATGCTATTTTAAGGGCACATGATTGACCATAATGTATAGCGTGCAAAACGCGCACACTTTGCTTATCTAATCTACAGAGATGCAACAGTTATTTTTGCAAATCATAAATTGTTACAATAAAAAATATTAACACATGAGATAAGGGAAATCATTGTGGTGAGCATTGTGGTGATAGTTTTGTGGTGATGCAAATAACGATTAAAATATTTTCATAAGTTTGTTGTGTGGCTGTATTACGTTTATTTTATGTAAATAATAATGAAAATGTTTTCATAAGAAACCTTAATGTATGTGAACTTGATTTGTAAGTGTACTTTGGGGTTGGACGTGGCGTTTCTTGGCTTTCAGCGGTGAGGGTGGACGCAGCGATGTCCTCATCTGGCGTCAGGTCCTGTGTAGAGGCAGATCCACCTCCCGTTACACGGTGTGCTCGATTTATGCTGGCAAGCTTGGGATTCCCCCATCTCCTGACATCATTGTAGCGCTTGCGGCGCAACGTCTTTGGGATGCCAGCTGATGAGACAATTGTGGCTATTTCCTCTCATGCCTGTTTAACCGATGCTGATTTGGGCGGGTTTTTCCCATCCCCATACAAAACAACTTCTCTGTCTTTGACTGCTCTTACAAGAACTTCGGTCTCCTCAGCTGTGAACCGCTCCTGGCGTGCGCCTGGTAAATCCGTCATAATAATAGCAACCTACCATGGAACTTGCGTACTTGTGTTTAAAGGGAACGTTGGATGACTTTCTGACGTTACGCCTCAAACCACACCTATGAATAATGAACCTACTTCAAACCAACCCCTTATTGATTTGCGCCTGGCGCAAGAGTTATTTCTCCCGCCGGGAAAATAGCAACAGAGCCCAAGATCCGCCCACAAAGTCACTTGCGCTTTGCGCTTCGCATTTGCGTTTCAGATCGTTAAAATAGGGCCCAAAGACATTAAGTGGTATCATTCGACATACAACAACGTCAGAACGGTCCTCTTTCTCACACTTGTAAACACTGGGGCGTAGTTTCGCATATGTCAACCGTGACCTCTTGACGTGATGACGTATTGCGTGAAGTCGCGCTGGCGCGTCACAGGACCGGAGGAAGACAAGAAGTTGTGGTTTAAAAGTGCATATTTTTTATTTTTCTTGTCAAACATGGCAATCGTTTCGCTAGATAAGACCTTTATGCCTGGTTTGAGATCGTTTAGAGTCCTTTGAAACTGCTATTTTAAACTGCATTAAATCTGTTACGTGTTGGGCTCCATTAAAATGAGAAAAGTCCTGGAATGTTTTCCTCAAAAAACATAATTTCTTCTCAACTGAACAAAGAAAGACATCAACATTTTGGATGACGTGGTGAGTAAATTAACAAGATTTTTTTTTTTAAATAGACTAATCCTTTAATGCAAGTTAATATAACCACCAAACTATCAGTATCGGCATGGGTATAGACAGATATCTGAATAATCGTATCGGTGGAAAAAAATACTGTCTAATTCAACCAATCAGAGAACCACTTTGAATATGCTCTTTGAAGTGTTTCCATTTAAGTGTGCAGTATCAGACATTCAGTCCATGAGCGAGACATCTGAGGGTGAGACTATTATATTTTACTAAAATTGGTTTTGGAAATCTTTCTGGTCAATATTAACTTCTACTGTACAAATAAGAACAGTTTACACTTTCTGCTACTGTATAAATAAATGCTTTTGTGCATAAAAAGTAAGTCATACAGTTTTCAATAGACATGAGGTTCAGTAAATGATAACACATGTTGATTTTTGGGTGAACTATCCCTTTAAAAATATCCCAACATTAGAGTATTTTTGCATTAGGGACTTAATATACAGAAGCTGTGTTTCTTTATCAGTTCTGTGTCCCTTGAAGTAAACCTGAGCATCTCCATCTGATTAATGACTTTCCACTGCTTAATAAACAGTAATTGAATGGTCTTCAGCAGAGGGTCTGAAAGCTTGGAAGAGCTGCCTGCAGCCCATGGTGGTGTCTGGGGTTGATTATGGTTGACCTTGTGTGAAACCCACTCTGAAACAGTGAGTCTGAGATGAGACACTGTAGCAAAGCAGAAGATAAATGAACAGATATTGTATTGACACCGCAAAAGGGGATCGATGATGTGATCAATATCTATTAGATTTTTATCACAAAACTCTGTGGAGGAGGAAGACGATTGATCAAACATGCCAGGAAGCATCGGCATATCTTACAATATTAATTAAGAAAAACTGCTTAGGTGACCGATTGTTAAATCGTTCGATATAGTTAAAATCCAAACAAATTATTGTTGCCTACAAATTTAGATTTACGGTTAACTCCGTAATACAGTAATTGTTTCAACATGCTAAATCAGTATGTGTAGTTATTAATGTGTATTCCTTTTAATGTCATGTAATTATGTTTTTTGTGAATAAAACATTACGTTTATTGTCACTGATACACATACAAATTGAAGTATGAATATATACACGAATATACATTCGGACAGAAGCTTTCATTAAAGGGATAGTTCACCCAAAAATGAAAATTCTGTCATTATTTACTAATCCTCATGTTGTTTTAAACCTGTATGAATTTATTTATTCTGTTGAACACAAAAGAAGATATTTTGATAAATGATGGTAAGGTCACAGGTTCGAGCCTCGGCTAGGTCAGTTTGTGTGGAGTTTGCATGTTCTTCCTGTGTCAGCGTGGGTTTACTCCAGGTCCTCCGGTTTCCTCCCACAGGCCAAAAACATGCAAGTTAGAAGGAAGGAAGGAAGGAAGAAAGGAAGGAAAGGAAAGGAAAGGAAAGGAAAGGAAGGAAGGAAGGAAGAAAGAAAGGAAAGGAAAATAAAGAAGGAAAAAAGAAAGAAAGAGGAAGGAAGAAAAAAGTAACAGACAAAAAAGAAAGTAAGAAAAGAAGAGGAATGAAAGGAAGGAAGGAAAGAAAGAAAGGAAGAGGAAGGAAAGAAAGAAAGAAAGAAAGAAAGAAAGAAAGAAAGAAATGAAGTGGAAGAAAGAAAAGAAAAGGAAGAAAGATAGAAGGAAAGAAAAAAGAAAGAAAGAGAAAGGAAAGAAAGAAAAGAAAGAAAGTCAGAAAAGAAGGGGAATGAAAGGAAAGAAAGGAAGAGGAAGTGGAAGAAAAGAAATAAAGGAAGGAAGAAAAAAAGAGGAATAAAAGGAAGGAAAGAAAAGAAAGCAAGGAAGAGGAATAGGAAGGAAAGAAAGAAAGGAAAGAAAAGAAGAGGAAAGAAAGAAAGGAAAGAAGTGGAAGAAAGAAAAGAAAAGAAGGAAAGAAAGAAAGAAAGAGGAAGGAAAGAAAAAAAAGAAAAAAGAAAGAAAGAAAAAGGAAGGAAAGAAAGAAACAAAAAGAAAAGAAAGTAAGAAAAGAAGAGGAAAAAAAGGAAAGAAAAGAAAGAAAGAAAGAAAGAAAGAAAGAAAGCAAAGGAAAGGAAAAGAAGAAAGAAAGAAAGAAAGAAAGAAAGAAAGAAAGAAAGAAAGAAAGAAAGAAAGAAAGAAAAAAGAAGAAAAGAAAGGAAAGAAATGAAGAGAAATGAAAGGAAGGAAAGAAAGAAATGAAAAGAAAAGAAAGGAAAGGAAAGGAAAGGAAAAGAAAAAAGAAAGAAAGTAAGAAAAGAAGAGGAATGAAAGGAAGGAAACAAAGAATAGGAGGAAGTGAAGAGAAAGAGGAAGGAAATAAAGAAAGAAAAGAAAAAAAACAGACAGAAAGAAAAGAAAAGAAGAGGAATGAAAGGAAGGAAAGAAAGAAAGACAGAAAGAAAGAAAGAAAGAAAAGGAAAGGAAAAGAAGAAAGAAAGAAAGAAAGAAAGAAAAGGAAAGGAAAGGAAAGGAAAAGAAGAAAGAAAGAAAGAAAGAAAGAAAGAAAGAAAGAAAGAAAGAAAGAAAGAAAGAAAGAAAGAAAAAAGAAGAAAAGAAACGAAAGAAACGAAGAGAAATGAAAGGAAGAAAGGAAAGGAAAAGAAAAAAGAAAGAAAGTAAGAAAAGAAGAGGAATGAAAGGAAGGAAACAAAGAATAAAAGGAAGTGAAGAGAAAGAGGAAGGAAAGAAAGAAAAACAGACAGAAAGAGCAGAAGAGGTATGAAAGGAAGGAAAGAAAGGGAAGAAAGAAAAGAAATGGAAGAAAGAAAAGAAAAGAGAGAAAGACAGAAAGAAAGAAAGAAAAGAATGGAAGGGAAGGGAAGAAAAGAAAAGAAAAGGAAGGAAAGAAAGAAAGAAAAAACGAAAGAAAGGATGGAAGGAGAGAAAGGAAAGAAAGAAAGAAAGAAAGGAAGGAGAGAAAGAAAGAAAGAAAGAAAGAAAGAAAGAAAGAAAGAAAGAAAGAAAGAAAGAAAGAAAGAAAGAAAGAAAGAAAGAAAGAAAGAAAGAAAGAAAGAGAAATGATGGTAAGCACACAGTTGATGGTACCCATTGACTTCCTCAGTAGTAAAAACTAATACTGTAGAAGTCAATAGCTACAGTCTGCTCAACTGTGTGCTTACCATCATTTATCATAACATCTTCTTTTGTGTTCAACAGAATAAAGAAACTCATACAGGTTCAAAACAACATGAAGACGACTAAATAATGATAGAAATTGAACTATCCCTTTAAAATCTGTCTTCATTATTTTTTTAAATATCACCACAAATCAAAATGGATTAGACTTAAACTTCATCTGAATTGTTTAATCTTTATTTAAATGTGAACCTAACATAAATATCTATTTTTTTGCGCATGCATCATAAACTCCATTTATTTGGATGTTTAAACGACAGCTAAGATTTATTTTTTTTATCTATGCGCTTGGGGGGTTAATGCAACGGCATCATTTCTGTTACTCTTCATGTTTAGAGTGAAACACTATCATATAATTGAATCTGTTCATCAATAAAAACTCTAGCGGCTGTGACGGAAAGCCATATAATTCAATGGTGGTGAGGTAATATTTATTTTGAAGTATGACTCATATTTAGTGAATGAAGTGTTTTAAGAAGCCAAATATATGGTGCTTTTAAAAACCCTTGTCATAATACATGCTTTTAAACATCAGAGGGTCTAATGGATATAAGCACTCTCACCAAAGCAGCTTTTTTCATGATTGTGTTTTTACTTATTTACTTAAAGAAAGCCCAGATTGCCGTGAACAGGTTCTAAAAATGTGTTATTGTTACGCTTTGTGATCATCTAGCAAAGCCGCATTTATAATATATCTACTCAGAGATATAGAGATTAAAAACGTCACCCCGCCACAAAACACACGGGCAGACTCATAATAACTCGTTATCGCAAAATATCTACGGCGTAATATACGTTACTGTCAGATTCCAGTGAATTATTTCTGTTTGAGGGTCATAACCGTGCATTACGATGCTGGATAATAAACATAGCCGGACAGGAAAAGAACAGTGTGCAATGCGACGTGTGCTATTGGCAATACAAGCTTTCAACATGAGGATATTTATTGGACATTGTTGAGTGCTGAGGAACACGGGTAATGGTTAATGTTACTTGGTCCTTCCGAGCGGGTCCTGCAAGATTAGCACTTCTGCGTCTTTAGTACCGAGACCACGAAAAGTCATAAAATGTGCCGTGGTAAATCAAATCATGTTTTGAGAGGTGATGATGATTCTGCCAATTAGCTGAGGTTGGACTGGGGAGAATTACCACTCTCTATTACACACGGTCCATTCCTAAGATCTATAGCACCCTCTGATGTGGCAATCTCCAAACATGACTAAATGTGATAAGAAATGAATTATACTATTGATGAGGTCCTTAACAAGGCAATAAGTGCACTCCCCAGTCAATAATTATTACGATAAGAATATCTTTATTACGGAAATGCAGACTACAGCAAAATCCCGGCACCAAAACAATACCCAGTGGTGTAATTGCCTTTGTCTGGAATTATAGTTTTCATTAAACGGAATGCTGCATGTTATTGATTGTTTAAATAAGACTTGATATCTTCCGGTTTCCAAGCACTGTGAAATTGCAAGGCATTGTAATATTCCAAACCGCTATTGTGCGTGTTCATCAACGTTATAAGATTCACGCTATACCGAGTCAAGGACTATTGGACCACAATAAGTGCCGTATCTAAATTGACTAATTTTCCGGGGTTAGAGCCCAGGCAAATAAAGCAGAGTGCCGCCTCCTTCATTATGACCGCATCTATCGTGTGAAAAGAAGGAGGGGTATTAAAGACTCGTGCTTTGTTTATCAAATTAAATCAGGTGTGGTCGCGCGCCAAGAGTTTTATACCACCGGTTCTGGTTGAGTAAATGTCTTATTTTTGCTGTCTCCATGACTGTTGAGTTGGGATTCTCCTTCTGATTCCTCCACACATGATGCGTGCTCTGAAGTCTGTTGATCGGCATTAAGTAGGTTATAGCCAAAATATTGATTCTAAGAAACTAAAGTAAAACCAGATGTGTGCAAGCAAATTATTTGACCTTATGACTTCCAGAAAGGGGTGATCTTGAATTTGGATGGTTTGTGAAGACTTTTGAAGGGTTGTCACCATCAAGTTCTAGTTGGGAGTCTTTGTGGAAGTACTGCTCCTCCTCAACCTCTTCAGCTTTAATCTGTGGTAGAAGAAATATTTAATTTTATGAAATAAGTTTTGGGTCATTATGTAATATGAATCGTTTATGATTGATTGATCACCTGTTCTATGGGGAGATCCACCTTTATAGTTTCATCTTCTAGGACCTCAGATGATGTAACTGTCTCCTTTCTTTTATTGGTGGCTTTGAAGAAACTTTTTTCTGAGGAGAGGGATATGTCACAGTAGATGGTGATGCTTGGTGCATTATACAGTAAAAGGGGCCAATTACAACAAATGCGTTTTAAACACTTGGAAACGCAAGGCCCACTTTAAAAAAAGAGCAGTGCGCCACAGCTTTTTATATTGCTAGGCAATTAGCGAGGCAGCTGTCCTGTCAATCAAACATTGAAGTGTGAGCGCTCTTTTGCTGTTAACTGTCATATTAGCAGAAACTTTGAAAAGAGGGCGCTTGCTCTGACCTTGATCGAGGGTGAGAGGTGCACACACACAGGAGATAATGAGTTAGTCCGGATGTTCAATCAACTGTAAACTTCCGTCACCAAAACTGAAAGCCCGCCTCTCCCCTCATTCGATTGGACAATGGAAAAATGCGAATGAAGTCGCCATAAGTGTTTTGAAAAGCATTACTTAAAAAAGGTTCCCATTATCCAGAGGTACAATAAATCTGTGGGGTAGCATTTAAAAAAAAACATTTAAAAATAGATGCAATATTTGTTTATAGCAAAACATTCAATTACTTACCAGGCTACAGGTGAAGCTGCTCTTTACGCCTTCTACTGTCTAATAATAGGTCCTCATTTATGCCCAAGAGACTCAATAATAATCTTTTACATTTTAATCCTTTAATTTTTCATATTTAAAAACGTTTGCACATACATGTGTGTGATACGCAAACGCGCGTTGTCATCCTGTTTATAAGCACATACAGTATTGTTCAAAATAATAGCAGTACAATGTGACTAACCAGAATAATCAAGGTTTTTAGTATATTTTTTATTGCTACGTGGCAAACAAGTTACCAGTAGGTTCAGTAGATTCTCAGAAAACAAACAAGACCCAGCATTCATGATATGCACGCTCTTAAGGCTGTGCAATTGGGCAATTAGTTGAAAGGGGTGTGTTCAAAAAAATAGCAGTGTCTACCTTTGACTGTACAAACTTAGCAATCATGTGAATCACTAAACTAATATTTAGTTGTATGACCACAGTTTTTTAAAAGTGCTTGACATCTGTGTGGCATGGAGTCAACCAACTTGTGGCACCTCTCAGCTGTTATTCCACTCCATGATTCTTTAACAACATTCCACAATTCATTCACATTTCTTGGTTTTACAGCATTTTTGATATCACCCCACAAGTTCTCAATTGGATTAAGGTCTGGAGATTGGGCTGGCCACTCCATAACATTAATTTTGTTGGTTTGGAACCAAGACTTTGCCCGTTTACTAGTGTGTTTTGGGTCATTGTCTTGTTGAAACAACCATTTCAAGGGCATGTCCTCTTCAGCATAGGGCAACATGACCTCTTCAAGTATTTTAACATATGCAAACTGATCCATGATCCCTGGTATGCGATAAATAGGCCCAACACCATAGTAGGAGAAACATGCCCATATCATGATGCTTGCACCTCCATGCTTCACTGTCTTCACTGTGTACTGTGGCTTGAATTCAGAGTTTGGGGGTCGTCTCACAAACTGCCTGTGGCCCTTGGACCCAAAAAGAACAATTTTACTCTCATCAGTCCACAAAATGTTCCTCCATTTCTCTTTAGGCCAGTTGATGTGTTCTTTGGCAAATTGTAACCTCTTCTGCACATGCCTTTTTTTTAACAGAGGGACTTTGCGGGGGATTCTTGAAAATAGATTAGCTTCACACAGACGTCTTCTAACTGTCACAGTACTTACAGGTAACTCCAGACTGTTTTTGATCATCCTGGAGGTGATCATTGGTTGAGCCTTTGCCATTCTGGTTATTCTTCTATCCATTTTGATGGTTGTCTTCCGTTTTCTTCCACGTCTCTCTGGTTTTGCTCTCCATTTTAAGGCATTGGAGATCATTTTAGCTGAACAGCCTATCATTTTTTGCACCTCTTTATAGGTTTTCCCCTCTCCAATCAACTTTTTAATCAAAGTACACTGTTCTTCTGAACAATGTCTTGAACGACCCATTTTCCTCAGCTTTCAAATGCATGTTCAACAAGTGTTGACTTCATCCTTAAATAGGGGCCACCTGATTCACACCTGTTTCTTCACAAAATTGATGACCTCAGTGATTGAATGCCACACTGCTATTTTTTTGAACACACCCCTTTCAACTAATTGCCCAATTGCACAGCCTTAAGAGCGTGCATATCATGAATGCTGGGTCTTGTTTGTTTTCTGAGAATCTACTGAACCTACTGGTAACTTGTTTGCAAGTAGCAATAAAAAATATACTAAAAACCTTGATTATTCTGGTTAGTCACATTGTACTGCTATTATTTTGAACAAGACTGTATTACTCAGGGTTTCCCGCAGAAAATTTGTTAGTTAAAGGGCGTTTTGCAGGTAAAATTTTTCAACGAATTTGTGCAATTTGCTTGTTGATAATAAACATTTAAACTGTTATCCATTGTATTTTATGTTGTTGGGTATCACAAAACCCGAAAAAGTATGAAAAAGTACAGCAATTTGCAATGATTCTCCTTTCCCTCACAACGCACTGTATGACGTCACGCTGGGGAGAGAATTGACCAAAGCCGCCTTGAGAGCATTGAGAATGACTATAGAAAGACGAGTAAAGTACAGTTCTGATAGCGCAGATAATAGATAAATACATACATACATACATACATACATACATACATAGATAGATAGATAGATAAGATAGATAGACAGATAGATAGACAGACAGACAGATGGATAGAGAGATAGGCAGACAGCCAGATAGCATAAGGTTAGCATATCTTCGTGTAGAAAGTAAACAAACAATTAACATACTCGTGCATGCTGGCTTGAGGGGGTCCATGATCCTGCCTGAAATGGGTGTAACTTTATGTGATCTTCAGCACAAACGGTTTTGGCAGCATGTCTCTAATCCTGGAAGGTGAGTGAAGCACGTCACGTCTGTTCGCGGGGACCAGCGACCCAAACGCACTCACTTTCTTACAGCCAGTAGCGGAATGGCAATCGAGAGAGTCGGGACTTTCCCGGGCCGATCTGATAATAGTTATACATTTCGAGTTATATTAGCAACACCGTCTGGCGGCGTGATGTGCGCCGGTTCCCGCAGCCCGCTGGTCAAACTGTGCAGGCAGCCTCTCTGCTCAATAAAGTGTATAAAAGTGCTCAACCTGTTCGGCAGGTCCAAACGTGTACAGGATTTATAAAAATACGGTGATCAATGAGCGGTTCCTCCTCAAATGGCTTAGCCTGTCGTGATGTAAAAAGCCGCCGGACGCCTGTTTATTACAGTATGTATGCGGTCGGATCCGAGTATGCTGCAGCTGCTGACTGCTGCTGCGTATAAAATGATTGTGTGATTCGTTATAATCGCATAAACAATATAACAAAGCATCCTTTTATTTCACAAAACAATATATTTGAGATATTATTTGATAGACTATAGTAAGTGTGGATTAAGGATGTTTAAAAATCTCTAGCCTGGTGGTCAGGACATGAATGGATCAAATCAGCAGATTTGCGAAGTTTTATTTATCTCCACATATATCATAAATAATAATTAGCAAGGTAACTTTGCAGTATAACACATTATATATTTCCTATGATGTATATATGATTTCCAAATTATATACGTAAGTATTAAACAGCAATAAATGTCTCATCTATCTCTATGGCTCTGGCTGAGTCTTTCTCCACTTCTCCCCAACGTGACGTCATCGCAGAATTGCGTTAAAAAACCGTTAATACCAAAAACGTAAAAAAAGTGGTCTTTAAGACCATTTTTGAGACATTTTAAAAATTATACACATATCTTGAGTGATTTATGTACCCATTAATCGACAGTGGTGGTTAACCTGCAACATACACTTTAAGGTGGTAGGACTAGAGTTCTCAACGGGCCTGAAAAATTACAACCCGACCCGACCCGTGGCTTTTAAAGCCCGGACCCGATGTAACCCGACACATCAACGTGAATTATCTGTCCGAAACCGATCCGCGGCCCGACGACGCCGACCCCCCTGCCTTTTTTTCCCTCATACACGTTGGCTATTATCATGACCAGCAGACGGGAATTCAAATCAAGCTTTAATGTTCACGCCTTTTCACAATACAAACAACTGAAACAATAAACTTTAAATATAGGCTATATAAATATGCCTTAAATAAAAATCACACAATAATAAATAAAAAGAACTCAAACATGTACCCAGCCAGCGGCTTCTCTTCCTGTAGTAGCAGGCAACGGTGAATTCACCTGCGGCAAGTTTACTTTTCTCCAACTCTTCTTCTCCAGGCAACAGGCGTGCACGCAGTGATAACAATAAGCTCTGGAGTGGATCCGGACCGGTCTGGATCCGTTGCTGATCCGCCCCGGAGCTTATTGCTATCCCCCGCTCCCTTTCTGTGATGCACGTTGCACGCAGCAGCCAGACCAGACTTTCTTTACGGTGAACAACAGCAGTGATGATTAATATTTTTTTCACGGAGCGTAAAAGATTAAGCCCGAGGTCCGACCCGACCCGACTCATTTGCTTATATTTTTGACCCGAACCCGCGGGTCCCGTCGGGTTTGTCGGGCCAACCCGACCCGTTGAGAACTCTAGGTAGGACAAGTGGGTGGGGCAGAGGGCGTGACAATCAAAGGGGCGGGGCGTATGCGACATGATGAAAATTAAAATATTTTTATTTAAAACACTCAAATAAAACTTAATTTTGAAGAAACTTTGACAGAAAATGAACACATACTAGATTATTAATGAATTAAATGTTTTAAACAGATACCTCTAATGGGAATAGCTGCATGATAAAGTGAAACTAAAGGGTTGATAAACACAAACTAATGCAGATGTTGTAGAACGTCAGGCGAACAATGCAAAAATGGTAAAAACTGATTATTTCCCACTATTAATTACATTATCTTAAAGGAGTGTAACTACTGTAGCATATAAATAATGCACATAAATAAAGTGAGCAAGAGCGCTCAACAATTATATCTAATCAACAGACACGTGAAACCTAGACAAATACAATAATAGGCTTAAATAACACCAAAACATAAGTCCACTTACAGTTCTCACGGACACGCGTTTTATAAACTGGCTATCCTCCAGATATGACGGACCACGTCTTTATCTCATTTCGGCCGTGTGGCGAGATGCACCTCACAGCCTTTTGTTTTGTTTGTTTTTTGGACGATCTAGTTAAGGCGGTAGGGTTTCAAAGCTTAGGCGGGCCGCCTGAACTGAAATGTGCTGCGGGAAACCCTGTTACTTACGCGCTCATTAAATAACAAAAACAATATTGCGAAGTCTATTTTAGTTGCCTCAAAATAGCAACGTGCCAACAATGCACCTGAACACACAAGTCAAAACTTGAAATAATAGGTTAAATTCTACCCAGTTTCATGAAATTATGTACCTATAGTCACATAATTTGTTTTATTCTTTTTCGTGATACTGTCACGAATTTCCGTTTTTTTTTCGTAATTGTATCCCGAATTTCTGTTTATGTGTCATTGTCATGTATTTGTTACACAACTGCTTTTTCCTATTTTCTTACCATTGTCGCTTCGGTTTAGGGTTAGATTTGGTGTTTGCGTTAGGATGTCACTTTAAGTATTGGTTTTTACAAATTTTTGTGATTTATTTTTTATATTTTCTGATTTTTAAACCATTGTCGCTTGTTGTTGGATTTAGAGTTGGGTTTGGGTAAGGATGTCATTTTATGTAAATCTAACCCTAAACTGAAGCGACAATGGTAAGAAAGTAGGACAAACAGTTGAGTAACCAATACGTGACAATGAAACGTAAACAGAAATACATGATACGATCACGAAAAACCGGGAAATCCGTGACAGTATCATAAAAAAGAATTACTATAGGTACGTAATTTCGTGAGATTGGGCTGGTTAAATTGACTTGCATAACCAAGTTGTTTTAACTTCATGCTGCATTTTTTTACAGTGCAGGACTTTTTTAAACATAATAGTACTTTCAATATTATATGGTGTAAAAACGTTAACATTTTTTAAAGTGTATTCAATGACTTAAAATCGTAACAGAGTACTTTCAGGCTGGTCTATGAGAGAAACACTTAGGGACATAAGAACCTGGAAACCTCAATCCATATAAGATGGTACTGAAAATGGACAGGCCCTCTGTTAAGACACACTACAAATCAATTAATGTTAGTTACAAAACGTTCAATACTGTATCTTCTCTCAACCGTAGACCATTACCATAGACAAAGGAGCCTGTCTGAAGAAAGAACATCTTGTTTCTGCAGACCAGACATGAGGGTTAAAGTGATAAACACTCTTCAGAATTACCCAGAACACTTCACTTTACATCAAATCAAGCCTGTTCAAGCTCAGCGCTTCACAAAGCATTTAATAGGCTTTTTTGATCCTGAGACGAAAACTACATTGGTGGCAGGCATTGACATTGAAAGGAAAGACAATCTGCGCTAATGATAGGCTGACAGCAGATGCACTTCTTTTCCAATCGGTGACGTGATTGGCTGTTGCATCCATGACATGTTTAATTATCCCCAGCAGCACCTAATGTAGTTAAAAATACGTTTTTTTGTTGTATTTTTTCGATTTCTGCCATTAGGGATGCAGGGATCTTCTATCACATGGGATATGATCAAGTGTCCGGAGTAGATATAAGCCTTCATCCAGGGGCTTTTATGCTGTAAGCATGGCTTCAGACTCACAGTCCAACGCTAATGCGAGTTCGACGCGAGCGAGGGGAAACTCAACTCCATCAAAAGGACTGCTGGCTCGGCTCTTATGTGTAAAGTAATGGCAGCTATGGAGTGCCAGCAATTACTCATTGAATGACCTCATGGCATGTAAAAGACACAATGCAGTGATAACTATTGCTTAGTTTATACAGTACTGTGTAGAGAAGCATCATGTCCACTCACAAGTGCCTCGCTCAGCATATCAAGTGGATTTATCTTTGGTAAAGTGACAGCATAAATGTACACCAAACACATCAAAACATAAACTACACAGTATACAATCGCAGTATACAATAGCTGAAAACAAACAATTTTCATATATACTGTATAAATATGTGACCCATGCTGGCAAAATTAGTCGGAATGCGCACAACCTAAATTTGAGCATGATAAATGTCGATTTTGGTTGAAATTGAGGTTTTCATAAAAAATAAGTATATTAAGCCTTTGTTTAGCGATAAGATGTGAAAACAATCAAGAATTCATGCAGATGTAGGGCCAGATTGCGCCAGGGCAAACCAACAGTTTGCCGTTTAATAACGATGTTGTGATTTACTAAAGATGTGCAGTGGATAATTAGCGCTATAAAGGTGTGGTCTATATTTTTTGCAACCGACATTATTGCATATGCATTTCTAGGAGTTTCTCTTTCAGATGCAAAATTTTTTGGAGAAGAATATTTAAATGATTCACGCAACGCAATTTACTAATGTTTGCGCATGTGTTATGACTGCTATTTGCGCCATTTTTTAACGCAGGAAAAGCATGTCTTAAATCATTTTGCACTTGAAATGGCTGCAATTGTTTTGTTTTTTAAAAGGCATCACAAGAGCGCGTGATACAAGGCTACAAGGCAGAGGATTGTTTAACATGTAACAGTTTATTTGGAATGCCAGAGGAATAGTGATGGAAATTTTCGTTCATTTAGGTGACTCGTTCATTTTCAGTTCGTTCACCAAAATGATTCTTTCAGATTCGTTCACTGATTTGTTCAGTGACCATTTCTTAATTTTACATAAATACGCCAATAGGTGGCGAAGATGTGTGTCATTATATGTTATAAGACAATTAAAAATACTTTTTGCAAAAACTCATTAGTTTTTAATAAAGCTCAAATTGTGATATACTAAGCATAATTTTATCAAGCTATAGAATATATTAAGACACACGTACATTTATAGTACATCTAATCTGGATTTGTTGTAAATAAAGACTCCCGTGCTGTGAGTGATTGGCATGCCTCCTCTGGTTCAGTCAGTCATCAGATCCTCGTTCACGAATCATATAGTTTCGGTCATGTCGTTCACGACTTCGTTCAGATGCAGATGACTGACTAACGTTAAAGTTCAGTGAAAGGGTGGATTCGTTCAGCAGCTCAAACTTATATAGACGATTGGCTCAGGGTAACAGAACAACAGCTGCCACACATTTAATTTATTTTTACTACAGTAACCAGAGCGACCAAGATAGTTGTAGTAAAACTATATTAAACAGAAATACCACATTTTTCTACAGTAATTACCTTGATAATCATTTGTATTAAGGTAAATAGCCTGCCTAAATATGGTTACTATAACTTTACTAAAACAAAACCACATGATTCTTTCACAGGATTGTTTACATTGCACTCGCTTTTTTGTAAGATCCCTCTCATTAATTAGGTTGTACCAGTCATTCAGTTTGTTTAAGGACGCGATCTCTCTCTCTCGTTCGTTCAGACTCAAAACAGCGGCTTGGTCAATGAAGGGCGTATTCATTCAGTACGTTTAGCCAATCATATGCTCGGCCACAGCTCATATTCGATTGCCATTGGCTTGTACTTTTGTCACTCTTTGAAGGCAGAAAGAAAGCCGCGCTTCATTTGTCCGTGCTCCTCAAGAAGGGAGGGAAATTTCAGTGAACGAGAAATATGAGTCAATGGATGGCGTGAACGAGAACGATTCGTTCACCTAAAAGATTCGTTAAAAAAGAACGATTCATTCACGAACGTAACATCACTACAGAGGAACATTTTGTTTAAAAATATTGTTTGCTAAGCCATGTTATTTTTAATTTGCTGAAGTAAATAAGAAAGGAGTTACTAGGAGAGGTCACACAATACCAGACGTTTCAAAACTTCTTGTAAATCTTCATTTTTTGTCCTCCAGTTTTTTTGTGTGTACTATGGCTTCGTTAGCTGGGACTACCCGAATTTTCCGCTGCGATGTACGTGGTGCTGAATTCAAGTGCACCTCATCAGCTTTGGTTATTTGCGACCCTGAACTCCTAAGGGGGTCGCCAGACCTGGACAGTAACGGAGTACATTTACTTGAGTACAGTACTTAAGTACAATTTTGAGGGATCTGTACTTTACTCGAGTATCATTTTTGGGGAGTACTCATGACTTTACTCAAGTACATTTGAGAGGCAAATATTGTACTATTTACTCCACTACATTTCTATCCATAACCATAAGTACCCGTTACATCTAAAAAAAACGAAAAAAGAAAAGTCTCAGAAACCCTCAATTTCTTGTTTCTCTTTTCTCAAACGTGATTGGATTGTGCAGGCGCCACTGATTGGGACAGCCTATCAGCAATCACCTTTAGCTTTCCCGCCAAAGTCACCATAGTAAGATTTACATAAGAGACGAAACCATGGAGGTAACAATGGATGAAGAAAATCAAGTCCATTCCGGGAATTTGGCAAGTTACCCGTGGCCCCACCTCGCCATACTATTTCAATTTAGAGTGAACAAAGCGAGATGTGAGTCTCCTCTTCCTGATTGGTGTCAGATTTGCCCTCAGAGCTCTATCATTTGCTTTACAGCTGTCATTCATCTCACGTGGTTCAATGTGCACTATGGCAGTAGTAATGCAATATTTTAAAATGTACTCTTGGACTCTTGATACTCAATTACGTTTAAAAACAAGTACTTTTTACTTTTACTTGAGTAGACATCTGACTGTAGTACTTTTACTTGTATTTGAGTAAAATTTAGCAAGTGGTATCTGTACTCTTACTCAAGTAATGAAGCTGTGTACTCTGTCCGCCTCTGGGGGTCGCACACCGGACGCGCAGCTCAGCACCGCGTCGAGTCGCGTCTAGGACAACTCGGAGATATCTTAAACCAAAAGTGCACATTAAATAGCGCGAGCTTGTCAGATAGCGTCTACTTCAAAGTGCTAAATATACGTTAGCAGCCAATGTTAATCGTTATTGATTTGGGACAAATATGATGTTATTTAATGTTAAACTATGTGAGTGGCGCGAGCCCCTTTAGATTGCTTTTGTCATTATGGAAATCAGCTGTTGCGCCTGTGTTATCTAATTTGCGCTTTTTTAGTAAATAACCCCCAGATATTACCACTCCCATCGCTCCGTTTTTGGAATCGCGCTCTCAAGCTAATTTGGCCCATTTAGTAAATCTGGCCCATAATCTGTTATGTCTTAAGTGAATGTTTGGTTAACTTTTGGAAAAACATGTCTTATGTGTAACATTATAGGCTATTTAGATCCTTGCATTACAGTAGATCTTAAAGCGGTCTGTCTCAATGTCAAACAAACAATAAAAAAAGAAAAAAGTTGAACGTATATTTTTCCTAACGTATTGTTTTTGACTTTGTGTATGCTAAATCTATTAGTTTTACCACAATGTTAAGGTATGGATGCACTTATTTTGCTTTTGAACCTTCAAACATCTTTAACTCGTCTTTGCTTTATCAACTTCATGTGTAGCTCTGTCATTATTTTTTTATTATATAAAAATATATATTATTGCATTAAAAAGTAGCCCAGCATTAGTGGACAAATAAAAATATTTAAAAACAGTTGATCTATATTAATGACTCATCTTACTCAACACATGTTTTGTCTATTACAGTTTATAAATATACTATTAGTATACAGTGCTGTGCAAAAGTCTTAGGCCACCATAGATTTCATGTCTTGCAATGGACCATAGACGCACGTTCGTTGTTGCGATTACACGTCTGGGTGAAACTTAACTTTCGGTCCCTGTTTGTTTAATGGTCTTGCTAGTGGCTAAATGAACTCTGGAACAAATACCTCATCGAAAATAACACATGTTTTTGTTTCCTACAGACGAGAAGAGACGGCATTCATAGACCATCGCAATATGAAGAGAGGTTTTGCAGCCAATCTGTAGTTAAGATTGTATAAATTAATTGCACAGTAATGTTAGCTCAGTGTAGTTTTTGATACGCTTTAGCTAGGAACCTTTTTTACCATTTTTCCCTGAAAGTGTACACTAGCATGAACCTGCAGGCTCTTTTAAACCTAAATTAAATTTCTATAAATCTAATCTAATGACTTCAGGACTTAAGTCTCCTCAAAAGAGTTCAAGATGTGCATAGTGCCAAGGGGGTTACATTAAATACTGACTTTTACCAGAAGCAGCTATTTTGGTCTGAAAATTGTATGGGTTTGCTAAATTTTGAACATATTTCTTGTATTTTCTGTTTGTATCAGAATAAAGAGGGAATACATACATACTGTATATATAAGAGGACATATAATGAAAATCTGACTTTTTCCATGTTTAAGTGCTATAATTGGGTCCCCAGTGCTTCTATCACAGTAACTTAGTTTTGGTAAACCATTCACTGCAAGCATGTGAAAAAATAGGTCATTGACATTTGGCTCCCCTTTTGATGTCAGAAGGGGATAATACCGCCCCCTAATCTGCACTATCCAATCACGACACTGCCATTTAGTACAGAGATCAGCTCATTTGTTTTTTAAAAAGACACACCCAAAAATGGCACATTTTTGCTCACACCTACAAAGTGTATAATAATTTATCTATATGGTATTTTGAGCTTGAACTTCATATATGAACTCTGGGAACACCAAATACTTATTTTACATTTTTTTTTTAAGTCTTGTGAAATGGCCCCTTTAAACAACAATGCTAGTGGTGGCCTAAGACTTTTGCACAATACTGTAGGCCTATATTACATAAAATATGAAATGCTATATTAGGTCTGAGCCCTCAAAAAATTAATTAAATAAAAAAAGCTTTATGTTGCTTCTAACAGTGTAGAGAAATGTGTTATGCAGGCAGCACATGTTATCAATAAAAGAATAAAGGTAGCATCAAAACCTAAAGTTATGATAGAAGACTCTACAGTAACAGAAAATGTGGGAGACTGAAAATATGAAAGTGAAAGAACGCGCAAAAAAATCACACAGAGACAAACAGAGAGAATAAGAGAGAGTGATTTCTCATGAATAACTTATGAACGTTTTGATTACCTATCAGAAAAACAATGGAAACATTTTGTTTTCTCTAGCACAGCTAACGGCGCGCTTGCATACATTTTAAACAAAAGGGCCTGATTAAATTTATCTATGATTTAAAGCCCTCCACAGCATTTGATTCCATGCTGAGCTTTAATATTCCTCTCACAGGACTGTGTCCTATCCAAGAATGAGAGCGTATTTCCCTAATGTAGGTGGGCTTTAGAGAACAGCCTGTCAATTCAAAGCAATTTCTAGCGGACGCCCGCACTATATGCTTGTGCAAGTGTACAACATAATCATAACTGCCTTGAAATCACACAAAAAAAGAGAGAAAGACTGGAAAAAGTACAATAAGAACAGTACAAAAACACAAGGTACGTTGCCCTTGGGCGATTATGCAAAATGCCTGTATCTATTGAAGCAACAGAACGGAAATGTATAAACTCCAGGGAAAAAACTATGAGTTTGATACACTTACCCGCTGCACTGAAGAGGCCTGGTATTTTAGAAGCCTGCCTGGGCTGTTTGGCTTGATCCTAACTTCTTGCATAAAAAACCGAGTCGTTGTCCACTTCTGGTTTTGCAAACTAAGGAGTTGAAAAGAAAGCAATCTTCAAATAAAGACCATACACTCTGCTTTGATTCAATCTGATGCTTAAAGTGTGCCTACAATCCGCTTATAACGAGAAACAACTGTGTTTCGAGCGCAACTCGGTCTTCCTGTTTCGCTCTTTTTCACATTTTCCATTGACCTCAATTTTTCATGACCTGATATGCTTTGTAGCTCCCCAGCGACCGGCACAGTATTGAATTCATCTGGTTCCAATACATCCCATGCACTACCTATCAATCACCGGAGAGCACAGCAAACTAATCATTTATTGATGAAACACGGCAGCCATGAATTTCTAACTGCAATAGTCTTATTTATCAAGCCAGATCAAACAATGAGGGTCCAAACAAGCTTTAAAAAAAGGATTGAAGAGAATAACTTATTCTTGGGCAGACAGCAGACGCTTATTGATGATAAAAAGCACTTGGGGAAGAGAGAGAGAGAGACAGGAAGATGAGTTCAGAATGATGCTTTGACAGCAGGATGCATGTCTGAATTAATACTCCCACAAAAGGTAATTTTCTTCCAGCAGCCCGTGTATACCTACCATTGGGAGGAAGGTGAGCCATTTCTGGCACAGTGAGGAAAAGAAAAGGCTTAATGCATTTTTCGCAAGTTCTTGCCGCTGTTAGTTGGCTCCATAGAGAGGCAGCTTGGGGGTACTTCACTGATCTCAGCCTTACACTGGTACACACTTCGGGCAGTGGTTTTGCTAGCACACTAACACTGGGTCGGGGGAATAGCTGAATATTTGTTACTCTCGCTTGCTTTTTGAAAAGCAAACTCTGCCTAGCATTCGTTTGAATTTGACTAGCAGTCGGTGGGCAAGGAGAACCCCCCTCCAAAAAACCCAACAGCACCAGCAAAACTTAGACTGACAAGTTCGATTCAAGTTCGAATGAGACACAGCCATCTTTTAACAGTAAACATACTGGGAAGTATATTCTCAGAAGGCGAAGCACCGCTACTTGGGCGGAGTGATTTGCTCGCAGCGCTTGAGAAGCTAATCCCTCCGCCAAAGTAGCAGTGCTTCACCTTCTGAGAATATAATTCCTAGTATGTATACGGTTAAAAGATGGCTGTGTCTCATATGACCTTGTTATTTCTACACACTCTGACTATACAAATCACAACATATGAATAGGAAAATGTTCCCGTTATTTCGTCACTTATTGGGAGCAGTATGCTAGCTGGAGCCATTTACTTCCAGTCTTTGTGCTAAGCTAGGCTAGCGGTGGGTGCGTCAGAAAGAGTTACAGGATGCACGGAGATGAAAGGGGTATGTATGGAGTTATCTAACTCTGGGGGATACGGTGAATAAGCTAAAGTCCCTAAAAGTTGGCGTGTTCCTTTAAAGCTTGGAGGGTAAATATGATCTGTAATCCGACTTACTGAAGTTTACGCTGAAACCACTGGGCAGAAAATTCAAGAATGAAAGAGGTGGAAAATAAAATATAAAACTATAAAAGTGAACTGATAAAAAGTTCAGTTTTCATCTACTGTAGTCCAAACTTCAGACGTCACACCTATGGCACGCTCATTGACCGTTTAATGCACACAAAACTGCTGAGAACTGTTTGAAAGCTGATAGCTCAAGTTCCTGGCAGCAAGGATGCATTATAGTCCAGCTAAGTTGTATTTAAAAGATGCACAGATTATTTAAAATGGTTGATGTATGTAAGCTATCACTGGGGCTGTACCCTTTCAAAAAGTAAAGATTTGCACCTAAAGAGTTCATATTAGTACCTCAGAGAGCTTATTAGTACCTCAAATATACATATTAGTATCTTAAAGGCAGAGGTGGACACTACTTGAGTATTTTAGTTACGTTTTCCAAGCATCTGTACTTTATCAGAGTTTCTGAAATGTTTCACTACATTCTAATGCATAGTGTAATCCTTTTATATTGCATATTAAAATTTATTTAATACCTTATTACATAAAAATTGTGTACTTTTACTTTTCTTGAGTAAAAGTACGAAAGTACTTTTTAACTTAAGTAAAAGTAAAAAATTTACTAGATGTTAAATGTACATAAATACCAAATATAAACCAAAAACTTGAAATTATGAAATGTTGTGGAGTAAAAATTATGATATATGCTTTGGAATGTATGTTTTCAAAAAAAAACTGATAAATATGAATACTTGAAATTTTACTTTTATGTTGAAAGTAAAAATACTTAAAGGAACAGTATGTAAGAAATGTATATAAATGAATCATAAAATGGCCCTGATATGTCACTAGATATTAAGAAATCATTTTCATTTCAAATACTTATATCACTCACAATAGTGGTCAGGCCAGGATATTGTTATTTAAAAAGGTGATTTGCAGCCCTCAACTGATGTTTATGTTTTCATGTTGTGTATTGGCCATCAGTTGTGTGATTGCAGTACCAAGTTTTGGCCATAATCCTACATACTGTTCCTTTAAAGGTGCAGTGTGTAATGTTTAGAAAGATCTCTTGACCGAAATGCTAAATTATATACAAAATTATATTATCAGGGGTGTATAAAAACCTTTCATAATGAACCGTTATGTTTGTATAACCTTGGAATGAGACGTTTTTATTTACATACACCGAGGGTCCCCTTACGTGGAAGTCGCCATTTTGTGCTGCCATGTTTCTACAGAAGCCCTTATCGGACAAACTTTTTTTACTAAGTTGCCTCCGACGATGACATGTTTTTCCGGGGGCGGCTACTGTAGCTTCTCTATGCGTTTCAAAAGCGAGGGGTGAGATGTGGACTGAGCCGTTGGTTGCAATTCGCAACCTCACCACTAGATGCCGCTAGAATTTACACATTGCACCTTTAAGTAGTGTCCGCATCTGCTTAAAGGTACATGTTGGTACCAAATGTGTCCATGTTGGCACCAAATGTGTACATGTTGGCACCAAATGTGTACATGTTGGCACCAAATGTGACATGTTGGCACCAAATGTGACATGTTGGCACCAAATGTGTACATGTTGGCACCAAATGTGTACATGTTGGCACCAAATGTGACATGTTGGCACCAAATGTGTACATGTTGGCACCACATGTGTACATGTTGGCACCAAATGTGTACATGTTGGCACCAAATGTGTACATGTTGGCACCAAATGTGACATGTTGGCACCAAATGTGTACATGTTGGCACCAAATGTGTACATGTTGGCACCAAATGTGTACATGTTGGCACCAAATGTGACATGTTGGTACCAAATGTGTACATGTTGGGACCAAATGTGTACATGTTGGCACCAAATGTGTACATGTTGGCACCAAATGTGTACATGTTGGCACCAAATGTGTACATGTTGGTACCAAATGTGTACAGTACATATCTGTACCTAATGGTACAAATAAGGATATTTTTATTTGACAGCTGGGGTAAATTTTTTTGACCATTTTTTTCAAATAGTATATAAAAATGATACTTTAAAATATATTTGTTTATACTTTTTTACTTTTAGGTTGTACAGTATACAGGAAATAAAGATTTTAAAAATACTTCATATTTTAATAATCACAAAGTCTATGAAGATTTTGCCAATTTCTTTTTTTTTTTTTTTTTTTGCATAGTTGGTTATAGGCTGGCACTACTTTATATTTAAATGACATGTAAAAACTAAACTAACCATCATTTTTGATTTGTCACATTATTCATGTCTAAAAACACAGTTTGGGGGCAAAATAAGCTGTGGTATGGATCATACCACCATTATTTAAATGTCTGGCTGCTTAATTTCCATCTTACCCATGAAGTTGGAGGTGAAAACTCTGAAGTCAGTGTGTAAGTGGCCCAATAAACACTTAAAGTAAGTGTATGACATTTTACACTGATCCAGGAACAGATTACAGTGTCCTTTACACTTAGCCGAAGCACGAAACAGTACTGTAAGCTGGGGGAGGGTAACATCCATCAAGACGGATGTGATAATGACTCTGAATCCAGGCGCGGAGGACCCCCGCTGTTGTCCCCTGTCTACTCCCCCTGCCTGGGCAGAACAGGCCTGACAGTGAGCAGCTGGATGGGTGTCTCTACCGATCCCCTCGTGAAACCAATGCGTCTTCAAAACAGGAAGCCACCCTTGAGACAGCATTGGCTTTGAAGCAAATAAGTCAAATGAGATATGAGCAGACAGCTTCACCCTGCAGTTCAATGGCATGGGTCTGGCACAGACTTACTCCGCCCTAATAGATGTCACAGACGTGGATGTGTGGTCCTGGGTACAAGAGGCGGTGATCATCTCTGTCACTGCTACACTTTCCACCCAACTCAACATGTTGACACCTCATTCAACCAATGGCAGCAAACGCTGCGCAACCGTTTTCATCTGCCTGTGTGTTCCAAGGTCTGTCCCCCAACTGAGATTTTCAGTAATGTGCAGGCCCTTATGTGCGGTTAACGTGATAATAAAATATATGGTTAAACATACTGTATTGACTGCTTTGGGAAGCAGAGACTTTCCGGATTCAATTTCATTATCAAAATGTTTACTTTCTAATGCATCATGACATCATTGGATAATGTAGGCTGAAAAAAGGACGGGGATTTGATAGTGGTGAATGGGGAAATCCAAAGCTGAGCCTTTGTCTCCCTCATCTGGTACAAAAGGAATCTGTAGAAATGATGCTGAACTAATTTTTGTATTCAAAGCGACTTGCAGTGACTTACAAGATCTACATTTTATCAGTGCTATATGTTTACTAGGATCGAATGCATGACCTTTTGCCCTACTAACACAATGATCTACCAATTGAGCCACAGGAACAGATTCATAATAAGAGATATTTTAAAGGGGGAATATGTGACCACTAAAGGGTTTGTTTTCCTGTGTACAAATGCAGATAACAGGTAAATGTAAACAGATTATGGAAGTACGCCTTGGAATTTTATGATACTTTGATGAGACTTTGATTGCTATTCCATCTTCATTCTATCTGAGATAATTGGACACTTTCTTCAAATTATTTCCTCCACTCAATAAAGCCGATGAAGCATGAGAAATCAATTAGAGAACAACACTCACGGAGCAACCACAAGAGCTTTCCCTTCTTACATCAACAGGCAAAAGCGAAACCGTCATTTCTCTTATTTACAATAGCTAGATGTCTCAGACTTCATTTCGGAGAGCTTTTAGTCCCAGTCCACCAAGTGTGTATTTTCTCTCCATCGTTTATTTACCAGGTCTAGCTTTATTGTAGTCTGGCCAGTCCCAAAGCATCAAGCAAAAAATCACGATATCACAAAACAATTTATCCTCATTCTGTAGATACAGGGGAGGGTTTCGTCGCCTTCCCCCGGTGAGGGAGCTCGGCTCTCACTTGATCGAATAACACAAACTGTGAGCACTGGGACGGTTTGAAAAAAAAGAGGTGAGGGGAACTCAATACCTTCTATAGACAGTGATTGATGAGGTGAAGGTATCTACTCCCAGCTCACTCTGCCACAGATCAGCCTGATTGGAGGTATTGAGATTCTGTGATGGTAACATACTATACCTCTCAACATCCAATCCGATCTTTAACGCTAATGAACAGTAGAGAATTTATATCGGGCCCAACTTGAAATTCTCTCACTAACATAGTTTGTTCAGGGGGAAAAGGGGGGGTGCTTATCAAGATAAATGAACAATGAGATTTTTTCATAAGACAATTTGAGGTAGCCCACCATACCAAAACATCCTCATCACATTAAATTAACATTTTATTCGGATGTTATTATATAATCACTTATGCATTCGATATGACTACACTGTAAAAAGTAAAAAGTTAGATCAACTTAAAAATAATTCAATTGATAACTTTTTTAACTTTTTAACTCTTTCCGTGCCATTGATGATTTTCAATGACGCTTTCCAGATGAGTTTTTATGGTAATTCCACTAGAGAAAAAAAATATGCAAAAATGAATTTAAACAATTTTAAACTCTGTGTATGTTTTGATCTTTATTCTGAATCTGATCTCTAACAAAATTCCTTTACAAAAATGCAATTATTTCAGCTTTTTGCTCAAAATGTGGTATTTTTTAAGAAACCTACCCATACAGTATTTAGGAGGTTATAAAAAGAGAAGAAATGAAGATAGGATGAAACGTTTTCCTCTGTTTTTTTTTTAATGAAAGCAGATGGTTTGTTTTTTTTATTTGATATATTTGTATGTTTATATATTTAGAAGAAAATTTTCCTGGAAGGCATTTTGTGAAACTTTTGTGAAAATCACCAAAAATCCTGGCTGGCAACTTTTTTAAAAGGCTGGCGGGCAGTGAGTGAAGTAAATATTTTGTAAAAATGTTGAAAAAACTTTTAGGTGTTACCAATTAAAGTAATTTTTTAAGTTGATCCAACTATTAACTTTTCATAGTGTCTTATGTATATATATTACTTACTGATTCTCGGTCCTGTTTTCCTCTTTTTAGTGCTGGAAGAATGTCGTCGTTGATCCTAAAGCGGGAAGAAAAAACACTAAAGCTAGTCAAGAAATTGTAATTAAATGAACTAACAGTTCATATTAGTATCAAAGGTACATACTGGTACCAAATACTGTATATTACACTTTCAGAAAAAGGTACATAAAGGTACAAAAGTTGTACCTGGGGGCGATACCTTTTCAAAAAGTACACTTTAGTACCTAAAATGTACATATTGGTACCTCTAAGGGGGCGTGTACACCAAGGCGTTTATGACCGTGGCTGCCGTATGTTTTCAATGGAAGTGCCGCGCTTTTAAAAAATGCCAGCAGCAGGCACTCAGCGTTTTTCAGCACTTAGCGCTGAGCGCTTTGACTTGAAAAACGTTTAAATCTGGGGGAAATGCTTAGCTCGTCAATGTCACTTTTCACTTGACCGGCCATTCACAGTGGAGGAGGGACGGGACAAAAACCAAAATAACCAACCGCCACGTCGCACAACAACTGATAAACAAAAGTATAATAGCAACCAAAGCGCTCAGCTGAAAAACACGGGCAGCACCCACAGTTGGCATCAGTCACGTTTAAATGCTTTAGTGTACATGTCCCCTAAGGTACATGCTGGTACCTTAGAAGTACATACTGGTGCCTCAAAGGTACATATCTGTACCAAATGGTAAATATTAGGACCTTTTTAACCCTTGTGCATTGTTAAATTCACTACCCTTGTTGTTAGTGGACAAAAAGGCCACTAAATTAAACGGCTGTAAAAATGTATCAGATGTTTTTTTTATAAATCTGTTAATCAACCGCAATGCTAATCAGACCTACCAAATGTTTACTTATTTTCAATATTAAAAGTGATTGTGGACTGAATTTTTTTTTAACTTTGTCACAGTCTTGGGCATGTCAAAGATTAGTAAAAACATTGGCTTTGATGCATTTTTAGTTTTTGCTGCTGTATTAGATTACATTTTTTTCTCCCTCATTTATGGGTCGTGGCTGTTTTTGCCCCATTGACTTCCATTATAACAAAACTTTTTGATTGCAGAGCCATGACACCTTATTTTCATACATTTTTGATTGTTGGTGATTTTTCCTTTTGCAAAAAGATAAAATTCGTCATTTTTACTGTTGATCACCAGTGTGCGTGCGTGCACATGTGTGTGCGTGTGTTTACTAATCTTTGACATGATTTTTAATATAAACTAACTTATCAAAAAAGTCCAATAAAATGACAATGAATATCTGTGAATGAGAATGTATCATTACATTTGTTTTGTCTCATAGGCTACTCTTACGCATTAGTGAGGTCATGGATTACTCCTTTGCTCGGAACCAGCTGATAATATGGCAAATGCTGAAACCTCTCTGCCCCAACAGCAACATAATAGTGACTGCTCTGTAGCTCACATGCCCCACGTAAACGTTTCCCATTCAGCGTGCACAGTCTGAAAGAAATATGGTACAACTGCTTAACATTTTCCGAGGTTTACACTGCAAAAGATCATGAATGTAGCACATACCCATGTACAGCTCCAGTGCGAAGGTGAACTTTCTCGGTCACCATGGCCAATACGTTTTCCCAGCTAGCCAGTGTGTGTTTTGGTATCAGCACCCGTGCTGGTGGAGCCAAGATCTCTCCATTTGCAAAAACACTACAAAACATAACAAAATTTGCCATCAAACGTGTCTTTGCGGATATTTTGTGTTAATAGATAAGGCAACATTCACTGAAAATTAACAGGATGTGGGAAAATAAATAAATAAATAAATAATGCAATAAATCAGAGAAATAGGTCTGATTTTACCATTAGACAGTAATACTTGACTTAAAGAATTAGACTTTGCTATAGCCTGAGGGCCTGCCATTGAAGAATTCCAATAGGGACACATTAAAACAAGGCTCACTTGATGGTGCACGGCTCATTACTGATTCTCTTCCAGCGAGCTGGGACAATTATTCTGCTGTGAACTACAGGTCGGATCTGCAGTGAAGACAAAATGAAAGAGACCCCGCTGAGCATGACTGACAATAACTGCTCATTTAGAGCACTCAGACATCTGGTATTCCTCCATCAGATTTCTTAAATACTATGTCGGTTGTTGTTCAAATGGAAACAAGAAGCTGCAAGGGTGACAAAGAGTGCCATAACTTTACACAAAGCCAGTCTAAGTAGATTTTTTATGATCATTGCTCTCTGGTCTCTGTGGGTCAGGGAAAGGTTGTACTGTATAAACAAATGTTGAAGCTGCTTTGAAAAACTTTGAAAAGGTCACACCGACTCACGATTTCAATGGCATTTTGGTAATGTAGTGATTAAGTATGCTACATGCGCTCCTTGTTCCTGAAAATACATCGCCCTGCAGAGTTTAACTACAGCTGTAATCAAACACACCTGAACCAACAAGTCAAAATCTTTGGGGTTGCCTGATTTTACACCTAGAATGTGAATGGCTACAGCAGGAGTGATCACTCCTGTGCTAATCTGTGCCATGATAATACACCATCTGTCAGTGTCTGAGAACTGAATTGTAAACAACTAAGCACATATTTGTACAACTATCAGTATCTCTAAATAAGAATGAAACGTATGACCATCTATTCTAGAAATGTTAAGAAACTTTTCTTAATAAATAACATTTCTAGAATAGGATGGTCATACGTTTCAAAATCCAGGTTAAAGTCTCATGATCAAATGTTAAGGTTGGGAGCATTAGAGTTTGATTTCACTCATTTCACTTTAATTTCAATCTTTGACCTTTTCGCCGGCAATATTAAAGGGAAACTCCACTTTTTTTGAAAATATGCTCATTTTCAGCTCCCCTAGAGTTATACATTTGATTTTTACCATTCCATTTAGCTTATCTTCGGGTCTGGCGGTACCACTTTTAACATACAGCATAATCCATAGAATCGGATTAGTCCATTAACATCGCGCCTAAAAAATTACCAAAGAGTTTCGATATTTTTCCTATTTAAAACTTGACTCTTCTGTAGTAACATTGTGTACTAAGACTGACGGAAAATTAAAAGTTGTGATTTTCTAGGCAGATATGGCTAGGAACTATATTCTCATTCTGGCGTAATAATCAAGGACTTTGCTGCAGTAACATGGCTGCAGGAGGCGCAATGCTATGACGTAGTGCCCGAAAATGGTCCCCTGCTATTAAAATATACTAAGGGGACTATTTTGGGCTGCTGCGTAATATCATTACGCATTTGAGGCTAATAGCTTGTGTTTTCGCAGCAAATGCGCCGCCCATATTGCGTAATTCACATCGCCTCATGCGAAGACATGTCTGATTGCGTCTTTGCATTGACTTTGTATGTAATCTATTCGCGCAAATAGTTGAACTCACGTCTGGTGTGAACCCACAGTAAGATCTATTTTTAACCAAAAGCAGTACCTCATTGGCATTTAACTCTTTCGAAAACGCTTCCCCGCCAATGACGAGTATTTCCGTCTTTCCGCAATACCGTTATTATCCACCAGGTGACTTTTTAAACCCGGAAGTATTGCCCTATGGCAAGCAGCTGAATGTCCGTGTCTGTTTTAAAGATCGCTCTGAATTGGATCTCTATGAAAAGTCAGTCACAAAAATGGAATTATCTCTGCTTTTTGCTCAAAATGTGGTGTTTTTGCAGAAACCTACCCATATTCAAAAGCTGATTACAAAAGAACTACTGAAGGTAGGATGAAACGGGTTTTTTTTTGTTTGAAAGCAGAGGGACTGTTCTTTCATTTTATATATTGTATGTTTATATATTTAAAGAAGAACATTTTCTGGAAGGCATTAAACTTTTGTGAAAATCATTAAAAACACTGGCGCTGGCTGGCAACTTTTTTTAAAAAACGCTGGCGGTGAAAGAGTTAAAGGGCACATATAATACCCATTTTTTATGTAATACAAGTGTGTCCAGAATGTTTTTGTGAAGTTTCACAATACCCCACAAATCATTTATTGTACTGTTGCATGTCCAAAGTGTCCTTTTTGGGTAGAAGCAAAAACATACTGTTTTGTGTGTGTAACTTTAAATGCAAATGAGCTATTGCTCTTCGCTCCCTTACCAAAAGTTAAAATAGATCTGATTTAGCAGAGAATCACAGAAAAAATAGCAGACAGCATCCCACTCACTAGGGGTAGAAACTATGGTAAAACAGGACTGTCAGTCAGCGGCCATGGGCGCGGCTTTAGCAGTGTGACATCACATTGTTAAGAAAATTAAAACAGCATGTCTAATGAGACTGCTTTGGTTTAGTGGGGATTAAAAGGAAGGGGTAAATAGATTTTTCTCAATGTAGGGTGCTTGTGTTCACAGACTGCCAACCCACATTTATGTCCAAACACCTTGTAAAAGTGGATTTTGATAATAGGTGCCCTTTAAAGGTACACACATGAACACAACACTTTTTGCTCCCACCGAAATGTGGGCATTTTAGACATGCTATAACAAATGATATGTGGGGTATTTTGAGCTGAAACACATTCCAGACACACTTAAAGGAACAGTGTGTAAATTTATATCAATTAATGATAAAATGGCCCTGATATATCACTAGACATTAAGAAATCATTTTCATTTCATATCACTGACAACAGTGGTATGGCCAGGATGTTGTCATTTAAAAAGTGGAGTTGCAGCCCTCAACTGATGTTTATGTTGTCATTTTGTGTATTGGCCACCAGTTTTCTGATTGCTGTACCAGTTTTAGCCACAAGTTTTCTGATTGCAATACCAGTTTTGGCCACAATACTACAAACTGTTCCTTTAAGACTTATATTAGATCTTGTAAAATGGGAATACTATTTGCCCTTTAAAGATATCAAGGTTATATTTACACAAAATATTCTTAACATTAGGATGATTTTATTTAACAGTGAATCACTAAAAATTACTTAAGATGGGTTTTCATATAGACAGGGTAACATATTAATATTATTTTTACATTATTAATAACTGTTTAGTAAAGATTACAAATCACTTTTTATTTAACCAAGAAGTCCCTTGAGACATTTTTTTGGACACCGACATCTGGATGCAGATACTTCCAGAGACTGCCTCATACATGACACTTTTTAATAGAGCGAAACAGCTGACTCAAATAGAGGTTTACAGTAAAATCAATACACATGTTCAAATCACGTTTTTCAGCAATAATAAAACAAGAGGCATGAAATCAGTCAACCGCCATACTCTCTGGAAACCTAGGAGTGATATTCTCTTAGAGAGACGTATCGATCAGTGTCAATTACTGGAAAAATGTACAGTAGGAGGTAGAAACGGCAGAAATAATCGATCATATGTTACATGTTATGTTGCTTTTTTTTTTGCTGTACAGATTTGGCACATACAGTAACAAGAGCTATAATAAACCGGTTTCGTTCTAAAGAGGTGTATTCAATATCAACAAGGATAGCCAATCATTGCATTATTTCTATGAGCTACAATAAGTCTTACCAGTTCACTCTTCTTCTTTTCAGGTTTCTGTGCTGTTATGTGATGATAGCTGTCAAAGAAGAGATACAGAATGCTGATAAATGTTATCAACACAAACAAGCTTTAAAAATTTGTCATCATAATGTGTTAATAAAACTATAAGCATAGGCCAGCTGTTAATATCTCATTAGCATACCATTAAAAAAACAGTAGCCTATTTAAAATCATATTCATGTAGTAGATAGGATTCCCTGAGGTCATATAAAAACATTGACGTTTATTTACTCTCTGTAAATGAATCGTATAATTAACATTATATACTGTACTTACTCGAGCTTTTTTAACTTCTCTGTTCCGGCTGCCACATATATCTCTCCATGTACCAGTTGCTCCAGATCCACCACCCTGTGACCTTCTTTAAGGGTGTAAATGTTTCGCACTGCCCCAAAAGGGGCCGTGATAACTCGCGTGACGGTGTTCAGAAAGCTGTCAAAAGTTGATGATTGACGTTGATTGACGACAAACCTGCGGCCGGGGTAAAACGCATCTCCGTTTCTGAATATAACTACGGTTTTGGTTGGTGGGGTTGTTGAGCGAGACCCCCGACCGATTGACATTGTCAGATAAAAGAAAGTAAGAGAAAACTAAACAAACGGTTTAAGTTACAAATGAAAGTCAGTAAAAGTTAAAGCTGCTCGAGACGTTTGCTTCTTCCCTCCACAGGCGATGTGAGATGCTGTTTAGATGGGTTTCCATAGAAACAGAGGAAAAAATGGAGAGTCGCTGCAAAAAATGGCACATTTCGCAAGCAAAATTTACTTCTACATGTGTTAACAAGAATCACAACTTTTTCTTATTTTTAATTTGCTGTCTAGTTAAAAATGCTCTTTGTTGTATTTTAATTTGCTCTGAAGTAACATGAGATTTTACCGTCACAAGCTCCTATTTAGGTTAGACACGCTAATCGATTAAATTTTAATCAGTGTAGCCTATTACTTACTCATGTGGTATTGTATTCATGTTTTTCAAAAATATCAGTTTCATGTAGTGCCCAAACCTAATACAATTTTTTCCAGTAATTGTTTCGTTTAGGCTACTGTTCAGTTTGCAAACGTGAACGTTTGTGGCCACTTATAATAACATTTATCAGATCCTCGCATTTTCTGTCATCTTGTCTAATGAGTACAGATGAGTAGACTAAACAAGCATTGATGTTTGTAAATTCAGTGTACAGGCCTTTAATGAAATTCAAGCACACCTTTTCTCATTAAAGATTTATTTATACATGTGTACGCGTACAGATTGTCAGTTCCTCACAAATTAAATAGATTTTGTGCCAGGTGTTTTATTCTTCATGTGTAGACAAATACAGAACGGAAAAGCAAAGATGGTCACATCCAGATGTAGAGCCAGTCGTGTTCACTAGAGGGCGCCAATATATAATTTAAAAGCTTAAGCTCAAGGGCCTAATTCATTTCACATGATAATATATGATCATTTATTTCACATTCGGTAGGCAACTTTAAAAAATCACTTGCTTTATGATATACAAATGTAACATGACTTTTTTTAAACAAATAATGAATATACTTATGAATTATATTGAATCCTGAATAGTTTTAAAAATAACTAAATAATAAAAATATGTTCAATATTATTTTATAAAATTAGAAGAATCAGAACTTTAAAAAAAAATAAAGTCTTCGTAGATGTCGATCAATCTCTATGATCAATTAAAGGAAAACACCACCTTTTTTTCAATATTTTACTATGTTTTTACCTCAACTTAGACAAATGAATACATACATATCTTTATGAAATGTGTGCACTTAATATCTGTACAGCGCGTCGTGAATGTGCCAGCATCCAGCCCCGCCCCATTCATTCCCCAGGATCCAAACAGTGATCAACCCAGAGGCCACCAAACACCTCCATGTTCTCCCCACTTAAAGCAACACCAAAGAGTTTTTTTACCTTAAAATAACGTTTCCAAAAAAGTTTCAGTCGTTCATCCACTCGAAACAGGGTGAACGGCACTTTCATATTCGCTTTGCAGCCCTCTATCGGCCAAAACAGCACTAAAGAAGTTTCCAACCATCGGGTCGCGGTCCTGTAGTTCGAGTGAAAACTACAAAAACTTGCTTTACGGCAGACCTAAAATCCAATCAGAGCCAGCTTTGCTGCAGTAGGCTAAATTATTTACGATAGTGGTAATGGACAGTTCCGCTTCCAACCTGTAGGGGGAGCAAAGAGCAAAAACTCTTTAGTGTTGCTTCAAAGACTGCCAAACGAGTAGCCACACGAGCAAGTATGGTGGCGCAAAACAAAACATGTCGTTTTTTAAGCCGATAAAAAATGAGAACTACAGTATATTGTATGGCAGAAGAGCACTTAGTTTGCAGCACTTTGACCTTGGCACGCAGTAACATCATCACTCCTGACTACTCCCCCTCTCGATTAAACTTCCGTCAATATTAGTGCGACACGTTTTATTTTGCGCCTCCATACCTACTCGTGCAACCACTCATACAACAGTCCTTAAATGGGGAAAACAAGGAAGTGCCCGGTGGCCTCCAAATCCATCCCCGCCCGGATCCCAAGGAATGAATGCGGCCAGGCCAAATGCCAACACATTCAAGACGCGATAGGTATGTATTCATTTGCACTGTAAAAAGTAATACCTAGATCTAACTTATAAAAAGTGAGGCAAGTGACTGCATGGGAAGTTTTAGGTTGAGTCAACTTTCAACCTTTTTTAAGTATATTGAACACACTAACATTACTTAAAATGAATGCAATAAAATTGAGTTGAGTTAACTAATTGTGCTAGTATTACTCAGTTAGATAAACCTTCTTTTCTTGGTACAGGTAGCGTATTTATGGTTAGTTGTTGTTTTTTATGCCGTCAGATGAGGGCTACAAACGTTTATTCAAACAACACACCCACTCAGTTTCGTTTTGGGCAGCTGTAAAGCGTGACATACTTCAGTATGCAGTCTATGCACAAGCACCAGTCTTCTGAACAATGGTAACTACAAAACTCAAAGAAGAAACAGAAACTCTTCCAAATATCGAAGATAAATGAACATTAAACACTAACAAGTCTTTCTTTTTAGTTAAAAACAAAACAAAAAAAGTTTCAATTCAATTTTCACTCTCCAAATGCAGTCCCATGCAAAGCATGCTGGGAACTGCAAGTCCACTGCCTAGTTAGTTGTGTTTACTCAAATAATTCATGTAGTTTTAACACAAAATTAATAAGTTAATTTCTTTCTTACAAATTTAAATTGATTGTAGATAATAAAATTAAGTTGAATTTACTCAATAATGTGCTCATTTAGAATTAATCAATTTATTCCAATTTTTATTTTATTTTAACTCATATTTTGATTAAAAAAACAAGAATTAATTTTTTTTAATACAGTTTACTCAATTAATTTTTTTAAAATCTACTAAGGCACAGAAACACTTTTTACAGTGTGTCTAAGTTGAGGCAAAAACAGCAAAACATTAAAAATCTGTGGTGTTTTTCTTTCTTTTACATAATTACTAACATAATTAAAGCTATGCATTGTAATAGTTAATGAATAGTTAATGTTTAAAAAAAATTATCTGTGTGTGTGTACGGCATTGAGACAAAGGTAGGCCATATATTTAAAATAGATGTAGTCTCTCCATAAAAAAAATGTGTAATAGGAATTATGCAAGAACAACTTCTTGTTTACAATATAGTTTTAAATGAATGTTTTCATGTACAACCCAGCTTTCTTGCAGTTATCTCTTTAAAGAGTTTGATTAACCCAAAATGAAAATTTTGTCATCATTTACTCCCCCTCGTGTTGTTCTGCTGCAACGTGATCTCACAAAGTTCCATGGCATTCTCACGGATCTTTGCATTTTTCCGTGGCCCTGCTACGGACTGTCTTTTTCCGTGGCATTCTCATGGATTGGTTACTCAACTGCTTTTTCCTATTTTCAAACCATTTTTGCTTCGGTTTAGGGTTCGATTTAGTGTTTGCGGTAGTATGTCACTTTAACTATTGGTTTATACTATTTTTTCTGATTTATTCTTTTATATTTTCTAAACTTTAAACAATTGTCGCCTGGCGTTGGGGTTAGAGTTGGGTTTGGGTATGGATGTCATTTTATGTAAATCTAGCCCTAAACCGAAGCGAAAATGGCAAGAAAATAGGACAAAACAGTTGAGAAACCAATCCGTGAGAACGCCACGGAAAAAGACAGTCCGCAGCAGGGCCACGGAAAAACGCGAAGATCCGTGAGAACGCCACAGAAAAACGAGCAAAAAACCATGTGACCATCCCAGAGAAATTCGTGTAACTTATTGTCTTTCACAATAGGGGAACATTTAACCTCCTAAGACCTGGATTGTCCACATTGGTGGACATCACATATTTTTTTTTTTGTTGTTTGCACCATATAACTTAATTCTGTGTAACTGGAACCTGTTGTACACAAATGTGGACAACTATGCTGCTTCATGTTCAAAGAAAAATATTTATTGGTTCTTCCTAATCCCAAATAGCTGGAAGAAATCTAAAAAAAGACAAACCAAAGCTGGGGTCTTAGGAGGTTAAAAATTATTAATCTACGTCTTTTTGTCATACAATAATACTGAATGAAGACAGAGGGTGCTGCCTCTCATCTCTATATGTGTCTCACAGAAAAAAAAATGTCATACGAGTTTAGAAAAAAATAATAGCATAATTGTTAAGGGTTAGTAAACGATGACAGAATTTTTAATGTGACCTGTCCCTTTGATTTTTTTAACCTCACAGTGTCCACCACCTCATAAAGTGTCCTTGTCGAACTCACAAACAAAGTTCATGGTGAGGTGACAAGCTACATCAATCCACTCTCCTGATGAAACCATCTCAACGCAGTCCTCGTCATCATAAGCGTTGTTTGGCTCCCCCTCCCTCCACCTGCTGAAAGTGGTCATGGGTGACCGCTCCACGTATACGAAGTGGCCTTCCTGCTCCAGGTCATTAATGCCGATGTACGCTCTGTTAAGGCCAGCTTCGGTGATGTAACCGGCAATGGCTCTGTTGGAAGCCGCATCCTTGGGCATGGCCAGGTGTCCGCCACGCCCCTGACAAAGCAACTCAGCCTCCCTGTAGCGTTTGTCTTCCTTCACCAGCAGATAGACCTTGCTGTCTGTTTCTTTGACACCAGCGACAGCTGCGGGGGAGGGCAGTGCTGAAAAATGAGGATCTGAATTTCTATAATCACACCGCAGCACCCAGCGTTCACACAAGTGCATTCTGACAGTTACACAAAAGAGTTTCTGGCTAATTGCTAAAACCTTTTGTCTACATGCATTCAGCCTGCGCATTAAAAGAACAACTGTATAAATTAACTTGACAGGTACGAATCAGGACTGTCGTCGTGGATCAAATACATTACTTTAATATCCTCACAAACAGCAGTAAAGAGTGCACATGGCTCATTCTTTCATGTGCCATCACTTATTTTCAGGACATACCATTTTTAATGAACTTCAGCTCATTGGTTAATTGCGCCACTTGAATGTCTATTTCACCAATCATTTTCCGTAAGGGTGCACACTCGCAGGGGACGCCTGGTGAGAGAATTAAATATGAGGCCATTCATACGAGCAGTCCAAGCATGAAACCAATACCTAATGAGTTCAATCCAATCATCAAATAATGTGTTTGAACCGAAATCTATTTCAGCAAAGTCTATACCTGGCTCCCCATTTGGCCCATTCGGTCCTGGATCTCCTATATCGCCTTTTAATCCTAAAATTGAAAAAATCGCATTGTATTATTAGGCTGTTAGACTACCTACTTACTTGATCCTCTTCGTCCCATGAGGGACATAAGGCCCATGTGCTGTTAAACAGTCTAATTGCATTCAGAAATGCAGTATAATTTAAAAGTTACCTTTGAATCCAGAGGGACCCATCTTCCCATAACGTCCCATGCTGCCTTTTTGACCTTTGAGTCCAGGAGGACCTAAAGCAAAAGTTATTATGTGTATTTGGCATAAATAATATACAAAAAAATTACTCTTATATAAAAATGCAAGCTAACATTAGTCATTACTTAGTCATTAATTATCGGATCCAATTTAAGCTTTGGATGCATTAAAAAAAATAAACTTCTGCGACTACGCTGCATGTGACACACCGACCGGAAGTGATGTATTCCAGTGTTCCAATCAAAATTATTAATTTTGATTGTTTAACTTTATCAGTAATACTTGAATCATTTAAAAAACACTTATTACTGATAAGTAATTAAGTATAAATATATTTGTAGATTGAAGGCTCTCTCCCATGGCACAGATTTACAATTAAACTTAAATTTCATCATGACTGACACTAGGGGGAAAACTCCGACAGTCGCATCCGAATGTAGTGTACAATGGAAAGACGGTTTAGTCTACATATCTTTAAAATATTAAAAAAAGAAAACATGAAGTGTAATTTAAGTTATTAGAAGACAACTGGCTATATGTTGTGAATACTTTAAATGTAAAAATGTATGAAAGTTAAACAGTTATAAACAAAAGACGTTTAGAAGCTCTGCATTACAGTTAGTGCTATACAAAATACATGTGTTCATTATTTACACTTGGAATTTTTTGTGCTATATTCATAGTATAGTAAACTATTAACATTTGGCTCTTGCAATGTTAAACTGCAATGGTTTTTAAAATATAAAAAAATAAAATATGTGTTTTCAGTAATTAAAATACTGGACACGATACAAGATGTCTGCATCTTTTTTGAAAATGCATGTATTTATATGACCTATAAAAAAGTACCAAAAACAACAAAGTTTTAACATGCACTCACCTAAAGGATTATTAGGAACACCTGTTCAATTTCTCATTAATGCAATTATCTAATCCACCAATCACATGGCAATCAATGCATTTAGAGGTGTGGTCCTGGTCAAGACAATCTCCTGAACTCCAAACTGAATGTCAGAATGGTAAAGAAATGTGATTTAAGCAATTTTGAGCGTGGCATGGTTGTTCGTGCCAGACGGGCCGGTCTGAGTATTTCACAATCTGCTCAGTTACTGGGATTTTCACACACAACCATTTCTAGGGTTTAAAAAGAATGGTGTGAAAAGGGAAAAACATCCAGTATGCGATAGTCCTGTGGGTGAAAATGCCTTGTTGATGCTAGAGGTCAGAGGAGAATGGGCCGAATGATTCAAGCTGATAGAAGAGCAACTTTGACTGAAATAACCACTCGTTACAACCGTGGTATGCAGCAAAGCATTTGTGAAGCCACAACACGCACAACCTTAAGGCGGATGGGCTACAACAGCAGAAGACCCCACCGGGTACCACTCATCTCCACTACAAATAGGAAAAAGAGGCTACAATTTGCACGAGCTCACCAAAATTGTAAAGTTGAAGACTGGAAAAATGTTGCATGGTCTGATGAGTCTCGATTCTGTTCGACATTCAGATGGTAGAGACAGAATTTGGTGTAAACAGAATGAGAACCTGGATCCATCATGCCTTGTTACCACTGTGCAGGCTGGTGGTGGTGGTGTAATGGTGTGGGGGATGTTTTCTTGGCACACTTTAGGCCCCTTAGTGCCATTTGGGCAACGTTTAAATGCCACTGCCTACCTGAGCATTGTTTCTGACCATGTCCATCCCTTTATGACCACCATGTACCCATCCTCTGATGGCTACTTCCAGCAGGATAATTCACCATGTCACAAAGCTCGAATCATTTCAAAATGGTTTCTTGAACATGACAATGATGACAAATCTTCATCAACTGCAAGATGCTATCCTATCAATATGGGCCAACATTTCTAAAGAATGCTTTCAGCACCTTGTTGAATCAATGCCATGTAGAATTAAGGCAGTTCTAAAGGCGAAAGGGGGTCAAACACCGTATTAGTATGGTGTTCCTAATAATCCATTAGGTGAATGTATAAGAAATAAACACATACTACGTAAACTGTACAACTTGTTCTGCATCTTTTTTCTATTAAATTTTTTATGGATCCTTACAACTTCCTAGGCCCCCTGTATTCTCAATAAAATATGGTACAAAAGTTATCACTGCGATGGTACCTTTTAAAAAGATCCTTATATCTAACATTTTGGCACAGATACAGTATGTACCTTTGAGGTGCCAATTTGTAGCTTTGAGGAACCAATATGCACCTTTTAGGTACAAAATGTACTTTTTAAAATGTACCACCAAGTGACAACTTACCTTTTTTTTCTGATAGTGTGGGGGTTAGGACCCCAGTTTGAAACCCCTAGTATAAGATGACCTCAATCTTTCTAAAAAATAAGATAAGATAAATTCGGCAGCTCAGACCGCGCCTTGTGTGCTATCTTAAGAGAAATCTTTGGTTGTTACACAGTAGTTTCAAATTTTCTTTTACAGCAACTCTAGTTCTTTTGCAAAAACTATTAATTTCTGTACCACTTATCCCACATACAGTATGTTCTCTGGAATAAAGACAATGCAGGGAATCACACTAGACAGCCAGTGTAAAACACACAAAGAAACACTTCACGTAGACCTACAAAAGTATCTAGTCTTTAAAGGGACATTCCACTTTTTTAAAAAATATACTCATTTTCCAGCTCCCCTAGAGTTCAACATTTGATTTTTACCGTTTTGGGATCCATTCAGCTGGCGGTCTGGTGCTAACACTTTTAGCATAGCTTAGCACAATCCATTGAATCTGATTAGACTATTAGCATCGTACTAAAAAATAACCAAAGAGTTTTGATATTTTTCCTTTTTTAAACTTGACTCTTCTGTAGTTACATCGTGTACTAAGACCGACGGAAAATGAAAAGTTGCGATTTTCTAGGCAGATACGGCTAGGAACTATATTTTGATTTTGGGGTAATAATCAAGGACTTTGCAGCTGTAACATGGCTGCAGGAGGCGCAATGATATTACACAGCTGCTGAAAATAGTCTCCTTAGTAACTTTGAATGGCAGGGGACTATTTTCAGGCAGTGAGTAATATCACTACGCCTGCTGCAGCCATGTTACAGCTGCAAAGTTCTTGATTATTACGCCAGAATGAGAGTTTAGCCCTAACCATATCTGCTCAGAAAATCACAACTCGGTCAAAAAACCGTGGACTGTCCTTTTAATTCAACCTTATCCTAATGTCTTTGGACTGTAAGGAATAAAACAGGAAAAAACATACAAAATCCACACACACAAAGTTTTTTATAAAATATTTTATCGTTTAACATCAAATAATAAATCAAGTAAAATAATAGGGCTAACTTGTATCCACTGTACCGCATTAGTATATTTGGCTATAGACTGCTGTAGTTAAACAATGCATGTATTTTAAATATTATTTGTGACTTGAGGTATCTTTCACAAGTTTACATCAAACTAGATGCATTATGTCATTGCGTCGTTCATTTCATCATCTAAGTGCACAGTAATTAAAAGTGCTGGGGTAAATTAAGCTTACAAAACAGAGTTTTGTGTTACCTGTCTCTCCAGGTGGCCCTACTCTCCCAGGTCTCCCAGGTGCTCCTTTATCCCCCTTTTCTCCAGCTTCACCTTTATAATGAGAAAACAACTGTCATTCAGTTCAGCCATACACTACATTCTTAAAAATAAAGGTGCTTTCTTCACAACGATGCCATAAAAGCAATGTTGGTCCTTAAATAACCATTCTGTCAAAGGAGCCATTTCTTTCATAACTTTGTATAAACTACATAACCTTTATCACTACAAAAAGCCTTTTGTGAACAGAAAAGAATGATGGTTATTCTATGCCATTATGATGTACAGGACTGTGAAAGTCTTAGGCCACCATGCCAGAATTAGATTTGTTGTTTTTGCAATGTTATAGTGATCATATATAATTGTTTTTCAGTCTCTTTAATAGAATAATCCAGAATATACAGGAAATGTGTATATAATATGTGTACTGTATAAAAATGTAAACTGACGTGTCAAGTTTTTCCACTTGAGCAATAGCAGGAAACTGCAGGATCTCTTAAACCTAAATCAAATTAAATACTAATTTCTCATTTTAAAGAATTTAGTCTTTTTACTTTTTTGCTCAAAAACGCTCAAGATCTGTTTAGTGCCAAGAGAGGTCACGCTAAACACTGACGATGCCTAAGGAAGACATTTAGCCCTGAAAATGTTAGTTTTTTACATATTTCCTGTATTTTCTGTTTGTATCTTAATAAAATAGATTGAAAAATAAATATGGATGGACATTAAAACAAGTCTGGTGGTGGTGGCCTAATGCTACGTACACACCAAACGCGGGGCATCGGGTTACCTGCTCTAGATTACTCGCGGGATTTAACTTCTTGTCATGTGAATTTTTCGCTCGAGTTGAATATTTTCAACTTGGGCGGAGACACGTTTGAGGCGAATAGCGCATGTTTTTGTGGCAAACACGCCGGCCATATCGCGTCACTCGCATCGCCCCACGCGAGGACGCGTCTCATTGTGTCTTTGCATTGACTTTGTATGTAATCTACTCGCGCAAATCGTTGAACTCGCGTCTGGTGTGAACCCACAGTAATGCTACGTACACACCAAACGCGGGGCATTGCGTTACTCGCTCTAGATTACTCACGGGATTTAAATTCATGTCATGCAAATTTTTCGCTCGAGTTGAATATTTTCAACTTGCGCAAAGGCGCCTTTGAGGCGAATAGCGCATGTTTTCCTGGCAATCGTGCCACCCAATTCACGTCATTCACATTGCCCCACACGAGGACGTGTCTGATCGTGTCTTGCATTGACTTTGTATGTAATCTACTCGCGCAAATCGTTGAACTCGCGTCTGGTGTGACCCCCAGTAATGCTACTTACACACCAAACGCGTAGCATCGCGTGGCTCGCTCTAGATTACTCGCGGGATTTAACTTTGTGTCATACAAATGTTTTGCTTGAGTTGAATACTTTCAACTTGTGCGAAGGCGCATTTGAGGCGAATAGTGCATGTTTTCGTGGTAATCGTGCGCCAAATTCACGGCATTCACATTGCCCCATGCGAGGACGTGTCTGATCGCGTCTTTGCGTTGACTTTGTATGTAATCTACTCGCGCAAATCGTTGAACTCGCGTCTGGTGTGAACCCACAATAATGCAACATACACACCAAATGCGTAGCATCGCATTGCTCGCTCTAGATTACTCGCGGGATCTAAATTTGTGTCATACAAATGTTTTGCTTGAGTTGAATATTTTCAACTTGCGCAATGGCGCGTTTGAGGCAAATAGTGCATGTTTTCGCTGCAATCGTGCCACCCAATTCACGTCACTCACATTGCCCCACGCGAGGACGTGTCTGATCGCGTCTTTGCATTGACTTTGTATGTAATCTACTCGCGCAAATTGTTGAACTCGCGTCTGGTGTGACCCCCAGTAATGCTACTTACACACCAAACGCGTAGCATCGCGTTGCTCGCTCTAGATTACTCGCGGGATTTAACTTCGTGTCATGCAATTTTTTTTGCCTGAGTTGAATATTTTTAACTTGGGCAAAGACGTGTTTGAGGCGAATAGCGCATGTTTTCGAGACAAACGCACCGCCCATATCGCGTCATTCGCATCGCCCCACGCGAGGACGCGTCTGATCGCATCTTTGCATTGACTTTGTATGTAATCTACTCTCGCAAATCGTTTAACTCGCGTCTGGTTTGAACTCACAGTAATGCTATGTACACACCAAATGCGGGGCATTACGTTACTCCCTCTAGATTACTCGCAGAATGTAACTTTGTGTCATGCAAATTTTTAGCTTGAGTTGAATATTTTCAACTTGCGCAAAGCCGCGTTTGAGGTGAAAACCGCATGTTTTCGCAGTAATCGTGCCGCCCAATTCGCATCATTTGCATTGCCCCATGCGAGGACGTGTCTTTCGCAAATCGTTTAACTCGCGATTGGTGTGTATGCCCCATAAAACTTTTGCACAGTACTGTACCTTTATTTTTTAAAGAATAGCAGAAGAGACTATAGACAATATATAAGAATCAAACTTTAATATTTAGTTAAAATACTAAATAAAAACTAAATGCAAAATACTATATTGAGCGCAGTACCTTTGAGTCCAGGAACAAGGATTTGGACAGAGCATGGTTCTTCTGGTATGTGCTGACCATAAACTGACCTCATCAGTGTCAGGCTTAACCAGTTAACCAGCATGCAAGCCACCAGCTTTTCTCCAACCATACTGGAAACACACAGGGCAGTTTTGGGTACGATCTGAGTTACAGATGTTTGTGGAGAAGCATGCGCCAACACTCATAAATCTCAATGGCTTGTTGATTGGACAGTGTTCTAGTAATTATAACTGCAATCACACTTTGGCACCCATTGTATGGTAAGTGCCTAAATACAGTAATCATTTTATATTATCTGAAGAAAATGGTCTGTTTATGATGTGTGTTATAATATATTGGAATATGAAATCATATTTTTAAGAAAAACGATAACAACAAACTACATCTTCATAGTGAATTGAACAGTAAATATAGAATTGCAAACATGCTATATCAGTCACATTAACAAAGGAAATAATACGCTAAACACCACAACCGCCTTCTTCCCGCAGTATCACGGTCCACCTCAAAGCCAATACAAGATAGTAAACAGGCACACCATGAAGCCTTCTGTAGCTGCTAAGTTTAAAAGTAACATCTGAACTGTTTTGATGTCGTCTAAGCCACCTGCAGTATGACTGTAGTGTTTACAGACTTACCTTGTGTTGAATTTCAAAGCCAGCTAAATAACAAGCAGAAGACCCAGCACGTATATGGATCCAAGTGAGTAAATGGAGGTCTGCTCACTGGTGGTCTCTGAAATTCTTCATATCAAGGACCCTGCAAAAAAACTGGCCTGACAGTGAGCAAGCACGTATAAACACAAAGATAAGACCGGCTCTGCTATACTCCTCTCTGATAATTTCATGGGAACAGTTTAGGGTTGCAACAGTACTGCTTGTAACACACCACACACCTCAAAATCAAAAGCATTCTTTACATTAAGGAAGCACATTAGATATTTTTTTTTAATGTAAGCAACTAAATAAATACACACTCTATACATTGAAGCATTATAAAATCAAATCACCATACGGTCACCTACTAACACAAATGATGCAGTTTTGCATTGGTACACAGGGTGGCAGTAAATATTTGACTGCACTTTCACTGGAAAAATCCAGAAAACTATAATGGACATGTTGGGCAGTTCTCATAGTGAGGATAATATAATGTTATTTACGTAATGCATGGCTGACAAAATAATACTGTATGTGTGTAATATGTTCTGAATTAATATGTAATATTTATATAACATTAAAGGTTAAAGGTTAAAAGAACTGGTTTTAATTAGTTGTGATACTATCGTTCTTGTAATTATGGTTTAGTTTTGTGGTATCTACAATACATATAAATGAAACCAAAATATGCAAAACATGTTTATTCCCACTGTTCCATTAGAAAGTCCACACTGCTTTTCCACAAGTGCAGTAAAAAAGCTATACATGTAATTTATTTTCATAGTTACGTTGTAATAACAAATACTGTGAGTCACATACCATTAAATGACAATGAAGATTAGATCTACATGCACTTCTATTTATAGTCCCAGAACTAATAAACAGGCTTAATAAAACCATTACGGTTTCATTCATTTCCAGTCTTCTGTGGTGCTCTTGTCTAGTGTTGCTAAGGAATATTCCTCCCATGGTGACAAAAACTAACATGATAACGCAGCGAGGGGAAAAAAAATCTATCCCTGATATTGAAATGGTGTTCACACTGATATACAGACGGTTTGCATTGACACTCCTCACTAAAGACATTGATGTGTTTTTGCATGTGTTTATGTAAAGGTTTTGACGCATAATCTAGAATAGCCCACATGATAAATACTATAGTATACTATAGTACTGTATGTATTTACTATAGTAAACAACAGTTACATTTCTAGACACTACACTCTAGATTCTGCTTGGTTATTTTTAACCCAATGCTGGGTAAATATTGGACAGAACACATGTTGAGTTCATAAATAAACCTATACTGGGTTGTTTCAATGCATTGCTGAGTTGTTTCAACTCATGGTTGGGTTAACAACAACCCAGCATAGGTTTGTTTGTAACCCAACATGTGTTCTGCCTAATATTTATTTTTAACCCAATTATCATCTGGTTTCTGTTTGTTTAACCTTTTAAGCGTCACCCCACCCTATTGAGTTAAATCTACACTCTTGGAGCTTTCAAACAATATACAGTTTGTCATGATTATATAAGAATTCATATGCAAACACTGAAGTAAATGTAGGCGTCCTGCTGGTGGGACAGTGACATTTAGCAGAAAATAAATGTTTTGAGGCACACTCTCTTCATAAATTAATCAATTACTCTCCCTACATAATTTATTTCATAAAACACTTTTGAAATGTCTATTCTGGAGGCTTAGACCTTTCCAACGATATATAGTTTGTAGTGATGGATTAAAATTTACATCCACAATATTAATGCAAAATTAGGTGTCCCGTATTCGGGACAGCGACGCTTAAAAGTTTAATGGTCTGACTAGTTGGTCTGACTAGCTGAAACTGAACTCTTAAACAAATACCTCGTCGAAAATAACAAATGTTTTGGTTTCCTAGGTAATCTACTGTACGTGTTGTTTATTTTGCTTGTTATAAATAAACTACTTTAAAATGACTTTGTTGTTATGTATTCTTAGCGGAGTTTACAGGAAGTTACATGTTTTCACGAAAAGCCGCTTTTTTATGTTGTTACTCCTGAAACCGTCTATATACTATAGAATTCTATAGTAAACACTGCAAAAATGTTGAGCCAAAAAGAGACAAACCTAACTCATTGGGTTGTAATTTAACTTATGCTAAGTTGTTTTAACCCATTGTTAGATCAAATATGCAGTACATTTTCTGAATTATTGGCTAGGTTCGTCCCATTTTGTCTCTACACTTGGATGAAAAAACAGCATTTTTGTGTGGTGTACTACTGTGTGCTATAGCAGTCTGTAGTATGAACTATAGTAAATTGAAGTGTAGTAGAAAATGCTATAATACACTTTAATATTTAAGGTTCAAAAACACTATAATATCTAACTGTCATTTCTATAATAAATACTATTGTATACAGTACAGTATTTTTCATATGGATTATTCTAGATTATGAAACATAGTTGTGTCAAAAAGAGACAAAACATCTGTTAAATTAAATTAATCTAAAAAAAATGTCTATATTTGAGCCAACCTAAAACAAAACCCAACAGTTGGGTTTGTCTCTTTTTACATGTCGCGCCTAAAAGTGCGTGGAAAACGCTAGGCGCATGGGTTTATCACATGACCAGCAGTGCGTTTGCGGCATTCTGAAATGTTTTTTCGGGCGCGCAAAAGACGCGATATGTGAATCGCCCCTAATGCTACGTACACACCAAACGCGGGGCATCGCGTTAGTCGCTCTATGTTACTCGCGGGATTTAACTTCTTGTCATGTAAAATATTCATTTGAGTTGAATATTTTCAACTTGGGCGAAGACACGTTTGAGGCAAATAGCGCGTGTTTTCGCGGCAAACGTGCCGCCCTTATCACGCTAGTCAAATCATTGCATTGACTTTGTAAATAATCTAATTGCGCAAATCGTTTAACTCGCGTTGTTGTGAACCCACAATAATGCTACGTACACACCAAATGCGGGGCATTGCGTTACTCGCTCTAGATTACTCGCGGGATTTAACTTCTTTGCATGCAAATTTTTCGCTCGAGAAGAATATTTTCAACTTGGGCGAAGACGCGTTTGAGGCGAATAGCACGTGTTTCCGTGGCTAATGCGCCACCCATATTGCGTAATTCGCATCACCCCATGCGAGGACATGTCTGATCGCTTCTTTGCATTGACTTGTATGTAATCTACTCATGCAAATCGTTGAACTCGCGTCTGGTGTGAACCCAGAGTAATGCTACGTACACACCAAATGCATAGCCACGCGTTGCTCGCTCTAGATTACTTGTGAGATTTAACTTTGTGTCATGCAAATTTTTTGCTCGAGTTGAATATTTTCAACTTAGGCAAAGACACATTTGAGGCGAATAGCATGTGTTTTGCCGCAAATTCGCTGGCCATATTGCGTCATTCGCATTGCCTCATGCGAGGACACGTCTGATCGCTTCTTTGCATTGACTTGTATGTAATCTACTCACGCAAATCGTTGAACTCGCGTTTGCTGTGAACCCACAGTAATGCTACGTACACACCAAATGCGGGGCATCACTTTAATCGCTATAGATCATTCGTGGAATTTAACTTTGTGTCATGCAAATTTTTCACTCGAGTTGAATATTTTTAACTTAGGCAAAGACGCATTTGAGGCAATAGCATGTGTTTTCGCCACAAATTCGCTGGCCATATCGCGGCAGTCGCATTGCCCCACGTGAAGACGTGTCTGATCGCGTCTTTGCATTGACTTTGTATGTAATCTACTTGCGCAAATCATTGAACTCGCATCTGATGTGAACCCACAGTAATGCTACGTACACACCAAATGCGGGGCATCACTTTACTCGCTCTAGATTACTCGTGGAATTTAACTTTGTGTCATGCGAATTTTTCGCTTGAGTTGATTATTTTCAACTTGGGCGAACACGTTTCAGGCGAATAGTGCGTGATTTCCCCTCAAACGTGCCGCCCATATCATGCCATTCGCATCGCCCCACGTGAGGACGTGTCTGATCGCTTCTTTGCATTGACTTTGTATGTAATCTACTCGCGCAAATCGTTGAACTCGCGTCTGGTGTGAACCCACAGTAATGCTACGTACACACCAAATGCAGGGCATTGCATTACTCGCTCTAGATTACTCGCGGGATTTTACTTTGTGTCATGCAAATTTTTCGCTCGAGTTGAATATTTTCAACTTAGGCAAAGATGCGTTTGAGGCGAATAGCATGTGTTTTCGCCACAAATTCGCTGGCCATATCGCGGCAGTCGCATTGCCCCACGTGAAGACGTGTCTGATCGCGTCTTTGCATTGACTTTGTATGTAATCTACTTGCGCAAATCATTGAACTCGCATCTGATGTGAACCCACAGTAATGCTACGTACACACCAAATGCGGGGCATCACTTTACTCGCTCTAGATTACTCGTGGAATTTAACTTTGTGTCATGCGAATTTTTCGCTTGAGTTGATTATTTTCAACTTGGGCGAATACACGTTTCAGGCGAATAGTGCGTGATTTCGCCTCAAACGTGCCGCCCATATCGCGCCATTCGCATCACCCCACACGAGTACGCAACTGATCGCGTCTTTGCATTGACTTTGTATGTAGTCTACTCGTGCAAATCGTTGAACTCGCGTCTGGTGTGAACCCACAGTAATGCTACGTACACACTAAATGCATAAGATCATTGCTCTGACTAAGTTTATAGCTTTAATGAGATGACAGAGATACAGATTGTTTGTTCATTCAAATAGATAAATTTTTTTTTAAAAAGATGCCAAAGTGCTACATGCTGAGTGGAACATACACTTTGTCACAGAAACTTTGGACTCCAAAATGTTAAAAACTGGGCTTCTGATTGATTTTATTCTTTCAGTTAAAAAATCAAATTTCCGGACTGTGACATTTAGAGAATGCAGCTCTTAATATAGCAATACTGACGCATGTGCATTGAATATAAAATCTCCATGGCTCTCTTAAAGCTGACAACAGATTCAAACTCTTTGGATAAATGAAAGAAAAATGATTTATTTTATTTTGATGACGGCTTAAACCCAGCCATTGCCCCTGACATTGTCCCGTCCCTGAAGCAGAGAGGACAAAGATAAAGTCTGCATTAAAAGTGTACTGTTGAATGTGTGCTCCTGCATTCTGCTCTACTAAGGCTAAAAGCTCTCTGTGGATCACAGCCCGGGAGGATGAAGCCTTGACCATCAGAGCATGACAGCCATAGAAGCCTGTTTGACTTAAGGGCACCTTCAGACGGATGCAACTTTCTGCTGTGTCAGAGATCGGAAGCTTGGCAGGCAGTTCGGCTGTCAGACGTAATGGCCATTCAAGCATCTCAGCTCATTAAAGGCACTTATTTTCTAGATAGATTAGTGGATAAATCACGCTGTCTGAGGGTGCCAACTTGTATTTGTTAATCAAGGTGTGGTCGAAATAAATCAAGCATTGAAACCTTCCAGCACAATTTCCTGGATGTAGTCCTTCTAAACAAAGATGCACTGCACTGTACAGATTTAAACTGACAAGTAATTTCATTTACAGCTTTTCTACTTTATATATTATTAATGTGTTTTTCACGTACATGCATAGAAAATATATTACTTAAATCACTATGAAAACAATTCTTACAAGTTGATACGCAAAAAAATACATACACTGTAAAAAATACTTTTCTTTATTCTTTAAAGGGGCCATATCATGAAAATCTGACTTTTTTCATGTTTAAGTGCTATAGTTGAGTCCCCAGTGCTTCTATCAACCTAGAAAATGTGAAAAAGAACAACCCAGTAACTTAGTTTTGGTAAACCATTCTCCGCAAGCATGTGAAAAAATATGTAATTGAAATTTGGCTCCCATTGTGATGTCAGAAGGGGATCTTATTATAATTATACCACCCCTTAAACTGCACTATCCAACCTCAGCACTGACATTTAGTGCAACAATAAGGTCATTTGCATTTTAAAGGACACACCCAAAAACTGCACATTTTTGCCCACACCTACAAAGTGGCAATTTTAATATGCTATAATAAATTATCAGCTAGAACTTCACATACGTTCTCTGGGGACACAAAAGATTTATTTAACATCTTAAAAAGTTTTGTGAAATGTCCCCTTTAAGGTCAGCCAACAAGCAAAGCAGGTGAGTCAGATTAATGCTCTTTTGGTTCAAATAGGCTTATACTGGAAATATGAAGTCCCACTGGCCTTCTTCTTAGCATGTACTGTGATATAAATACTGTACCTCCCAGTTTTTTGGTTGATAATGAGTGTTTATGTGATAACATTATTTAGGATTTTGTACATTCCACATACATAAGATGTCTCACTTAATATTAAACTATTTAAACTATCGTAATAAAAGCAGCAAATCGCACTCCATGGAACTTTGTTTGACTCTGTGGACCCTGTACCAGGTCCAAAATTATCTTATTTGACTTAATATAAAATATTCCTTTAATTTTTAATGGTCTGTCATGGACCCAGTACCACATATGAGATACTGTTTGGAAGCTTAAAATCTATACTTTCTGCAGATGTACTGTAAGAAAGTTATTTACACTTAATTTACACTATCACCCACCCTCCACAATTTTTTATATGATTTAATATTAACATATTTCATATTTTTCAAGTATGACAAACATAGGCAAGTCTTATATCAAATAAAAGCTCTCACTCTCAGGAATAAGGCTAAATCGTTATTTTTGTTCTATTATCATCACATATCCAACAATCATCGAATGATTAATGAGGTAAAAAATCGTCTTTTGTAAACATATTGGAAACTTGAGTGTGAACTGCCTCAGATAGCAGATAGCCACAAATGATACACCATCTTTTATTTTAGGTCCTACTCTAAACAATGAGTCCATTCACAGCATTTTCTTTGGTTGTGTGCATGAATAATCCCTTGCTATTTATTATATGTGCAAAACAAAAAAAATATTTTTATATGAAAAATGTATTTTCACACCCTTCAGTAAAATAAGAATAACTTTTGAATTCGACATGCTAAAGAGATCATTCTTTTTTTAGGTGTTTACTGTCTGCTAGTCTGCAGTCTGTTAGAGTACACAGAACCAGAGTTATTCACTTTAAAAAGACAGTGTTTACAACATAAAAAAGAACATTTGGTGTTTCATCATATGAAAAACAACCTAAATAACAATTTTTGTCATAAACAGCAGCTTTTTGTGTAACTTCAAAGGGTTTTCTGTCAAATTATATAAAGATATTGCATTTATTCCACTGTATGTGGTTATGGGAGCACTTCAAATATTTTTAGGCAGAAATTGAATACAAAAAGGGTATTATTCCTCCCTTCATAGAATAACTTTTGCATAGCCTATGATAGAGAAAAAAATCATTTTTCTTCTGTAAGCTGGCAATTTTAAATACAACACTTTTAAATACATTAGAAAAAAAAACATCAAAAAGCGCCTATTTATTTTTGTGTTTATTAGAGAACTGACAACACACACAACCATGTTGAGCCCTTTCAACAGTGTTTTATGTAATTTCAAAGGGTTTCCTGAAAAATAATACCAAACTTTTGTATGTGCACCTCTGCATGTGGGTATGGGAAGCTTTTGAAATTGGGTAGGCCAAATCCAGGCGGAAATCCCCAAAATAGCCTCAGAGTGTAAGAGGTTACGTAAGAAAGTTTCGTAACAGTCTACTTCAAGTGGTGTTCATAAGACTGACATGACACATTTATAATCATGACATGACACGTGCTATGAACATGAAGATTTTATGCACATTTATGACAACTATAATTAAGTGTCATTCGTTCAATTGTGTCATTTTTAAAGCAAAGATGAAATTGTTTGAGATGACATTAACCAATACCTCACAACTTGTCATTACAACTTGACATTAAGACAACTTAACTGACCACTTTTTACCAGTGATACAAAATGAATTTGTCATTAAATTGTCATTAAGTGTTAATACTCTGTCATATTGTTTTATTACTGCGTCATGAATATTTTTCTTGACCTCAACTACAGTGGTATAAATAAATATAATTTGTCATTAAAATGTCATTAAGTGTTAAAACTCTGTCGAATAATTTTATAACAACATAGTTCTTCAGTTCATAATGTTTTTTTAAGTTTCCTCCATGTGTTTAACAAACAAAACTCATTCGTTAATAATAATAATTAAAATTGATAAAATTATATTTTGTTGCATTTGGAGACCTAAAAATTGAATGAAAACAGTACAATAATAGGTTAAGCCATGCAGCTTTGGGTCCCTATTGCTGCAAAGTTAATTACCTTAAATTAAATTGATTAATTTTTTGGTTAGTTTTTTCTTCTATGTCTGAAAATTTCAGAACCCTTTGTGTGAGGAAGAACAAGTTCTGTTAGTTGTCAGTTTTTTATGTATTGTGCACATACATAAAGTTTTAGTATAATCTTTTGACGAGTCAGTTGCATTATTTTGTTAAGGTATTTAAAATTATTTGACATATAATTAACACTTAATGACATTTAAATGACAGTTTAATGTAATCTTAACCCATAAAGCTAGCTAGTTTCTTAAGTTTAATAATTGTTCTGCTATGTCATGTTTATGACAGATTTATGATGTATTGGAATTGGGTAGGCCAAATCCAGGCGGAAATCCCCAAAATAGCCTCAGAGAGGTTACGTAAGAAAGTTTCGTAACAGTTTACTTCAAGCGGTGTTCATAAGACTGACATGACACATTTATAATCATGACATGACATGTTTATGACAACTGTAATTAAGTGTCATTCGTTCAATTGTGTCATTTTTAATGCAAAGATGACATTGTTTGAGATGACATTAACCAATACATCACAGCTTGTCATTACAACTTGACATTAAGACCACATAACTGATCACTTTTTACCAGTGATACAAGTTGAATTTGTCATTAAATTGTCATTAAGTTTTAATACTCTGTCATATTGTTTTATAACTGCGTTATGAATATTTTTCTTGACCTCAACTACAGTGGTATAAATAAATATAATTTGTCATTAAATTGTTATTAAGTGTTAAAACTCTGTCAAATAGTTTTATAACAACATCGTTCTTCAGTTCATAATGTTTTTTTAAGTTTCCTCCATGTGTTTAACAAACAAAATCAATAATTCGTTAATAATAATAAATAAAATTGATAAAATTATATTTTGTTGCATTTGGAGACCTAAAAATTGAATGAAAACAGTACAATAATAGGTTAAGCCATGCAGCTTTGGGTCCCTATCGCTGCAAAGTTAATTACCTTAAATTAAATTGATTAATTTTTTGATTCGTTTTTTCTTCTATGTCTGAAAATTTCAGAACCCTTTGTGTGAGGAAGAACAAGTTCTGTTAGTTGTCAGTTTTTTATGTATTGTGCACATACATAAAGTTTTAGTATAATCTTTTGACGAGTCTGTTGCATTATTTTGTTAAGGTATTTAAAATTATTTGACATATAATTAACACTTAATGACATTTAAATGACAGTTTAATGTAATCTTAACCCATAAAGCTAGCTAGTTTCTTAAGTTTGATAATTGTTCTGCTATGCTATGTCATGTTTATGACAGATTTATGATGTATTGGTTTACGTCAAGTTGTCATAACAAAGACATCTTAAACAAGGTCATTTAAAAATGACATAATTGAACAAATGACACTTAATAAAAGTTGCCATAAATGTGGAAAAAATCTCCTTATGAACACCCCTTCAAGTATAGTGTTACCAAAAGTTTTTTAGCTACAGTACTTAATCAATTCAGGTCATAAACAATCATGACAGATATTAAGTCAGGGCAACTTGACATTTAAATTCAGTCAAGACATTTACTTTGAATAATTAAGTGAGCCTAAATAAACATAATTTGATGTCTATTTTTCCACAAACGCCTCATTATACGTTGAAAACATCATGGCTCATCTTTTTTCCTTTTAACACCTCCACATTACGGAGGTCTACATCACAATATGGCTCGCCTTCACAGTCAGACGTGTATTAATTATGTGCTATGAGGGCTATTTCAAGCACAAGACAGAAAACAAAACCCATTATGAAAGACCGTGAGGAATAAGCCAATAACTCACAGGATCATTAATACTGTACATGAGATCATATTGCCCCAGATGTGTCAAATTAAAGTAGATTCATTTTTGCATAAGGGTACTTAACAGGTGCCTGGATGTTTTTAATCAACAGATTTTAGGCTTTTGAATATCTTCACTAGTTCATTTTAAATTAATTTTATACCGTAAATTAAATATCCAATGCATTCTCTTTTAAATTTAAATGATGCCAATGGGTATATAGTATGTAAAGCATACCAATACACGGCAACAATCCTTCCATACATTCATTTTATTTCTCTTCCATTTCAATTTTTTATTGTTGTGCAATTATTATGTGATCTGCCATATGAAACAACGACATGTGTAAGTGTGTGTATGTATGTGTGTTGCTGTATTTGGTCCTGATATAAAACATGATTACTCACTGACAGCATTTTCATATTATTCAGACAGGCTGGAAATATCATCAGAATATCAATGAAGCGCAAGTTGTACAATCTCAGACCAGCCACAATGTGTGCCACAAGCTATTACATACTCAAAGAAATGTCCATTTATTTGAAGCAAAGGAAAAAGAGACTCTTTCATCTAAAATGTGTTACCTCTGAGACACCCTTTTGTTCGCAAAAAAACACACACGGTGAATATTGATGCCTTGAAAAATTGCTAATCAGCCCGAGTTTATTTTCCTCCGACGCGATAATGGCGCTTTATTGTTATATGGTAAACTTTTCATAGACACCTTGCCGCTTATCTGATGACTCGACATAAAATTACTTTGCGGTGTAGACATAATACCTAAATCTGGAGCCAGGATATTAGCTTCTGGTGTGCCGGTGACAGATCTGGCCGAGTATACTTTTGATATATCATTTCAGCAAAAACCTTCGGGTGAAGCTGTGGCTTGATGAGTCATCACACAAATAAAGAATGAAGAAAGAGCGAAGCGTGAGAAAAGGAAAGAGAGAAAGAGAGACACTATAAACACACAGAAAATGTTATTTTCATTCTTAATGGCAAATAATCATCATCAGCATGTTATGTCAAGTCAAGCATATTAAATTGTCAGCATTATACTTTAAAAACCGAATGGATGTCCATCAATCACCGTTGTGTAAACAGACCTATTGTTAGCCTCCCATCCACAGAGGTCAATAAACAATTAAAATGGGGGCATGGTTTTAATAAAAACTCACTTACTCGCATTCAAGCGAGGGAATTAACTAGATCATCATCTGGCATCCAATCCAACCCCATCCAAAGCCCCTACCATTGACTCTCACATCTGTAATCTCGCCTCCAGAGGTAACAATTTTAGCGGGGGGATTGGATACGAGAGGCTGACCCAGTATCGGGTGTCCTCCGTGTACGCTTTCTCTCACGTGTCAAAGGGACGACGGGCGCTCTAACATGAATCTTTCTAGCGTCGTGCATCACCGCTCCAACTGAGAGAGATCATTTCTCTAGCAGGGCGGCGCATATTGCAGATTACGGTTGCCAGGTTACATTCTAAATGCGGCCACATGCTGCAACCCAGAAATAGAGAAAAATATCTCAGATGCAGTCTAGTTAGAGATTACTCCTTCGACGGAGATGCTGTTTTCTGAAACATCTTAATGGAGCAACGGGGCGGAGTGCTGCAGGAAGTCTTTGAGGTTTTATAGGTCACCACCCTGAGGATAGTTTTTACAATTTGCGAACTTTATGGTGTATCTTGAGGGTCATCTAAAAGTACACTGCCTGGGGTTATGCAGCAATTTCTAACTGATATTGTCTGTATGCTCCACTTTAGCAGTGTTTAAGCTGTGGATATGATGATCAACACACATTGCATTACATTCACAGTACTGTGCAAAAGTTTTAGGCCACCTTAGGTCTTAGGTTTGTGCAAAGTTTTAATGACCATCCATATTTTTTTATAGCTCTCTTTATTAAGAAACTGAAATATACAGTACTGTGCAAAAGTCTTACGCCACCATTACCAGCTTTGTTGTTTTAGCAAAGTTTTAATGTCTATCCATATTTATTTTTCACTCTTTTTGAAGATGCAAACAGAAAATACAGGAAATACTGTATTTACGCAAAATTAAAAACAAAACAATTTTCAGAACTAAATGTCTTCTTCATGTAATGTACCTACGACAACAAATCGTGTGAAACACGTGAGTCTAAGATGTTAGTTATTATATTTTAAAAAGTTGAAAATATGGTTAACCCCTTGTAGCCTTGTAGATTACTTCGGTGAAGGATGGATGCACTTTTGGGGGGGGGGGGGGGTTAAATGTAAAAAATTATTTTATGTCCTAAATGTTTTTGTTTAATCAACTCAGATTTACAAGTCATTTCAACTATATTATTAATCTTCACTAGAGAATGACATGTTATAACTTAAAAAATGTCAACTACATTTTACAAGATACATAATAGTAAATTGAAATGACTTGTTTAGTTGTTAAATAAAAACATTTAAGGCAGCACATTTTTTACAGTGTACCATTTTAAAGTTTACTAAAAATAACTCCAAGGGTGGGTTGGACTAAAAAAGATAAGACGTTAATCTGTTTTAAATCAAGGCTTATTTAATAACTCTGTTGCACAGAACAATCAGGGTTACATTTAAACTGTCATTTTAATCCAGGTTTAAATTTTACAGTAAAACTAGATTATCTTTAATCCTGTTGCTCTATTACTTTAAACTATGTTTTTAAATCTCAGTTAGGGATTAACTTTACACTTGCATATGAGGAGGTTTAAATAAAAAATACAATAAAATGTGTGGCTAAATGATCAGAAACACACCCCGTAAACATGGTGGCGCTATTCAATGCATTTACTAAAACGTTTTAATAGAGTAAGTAGAGTTGGCGGTCCAATAACATGTTTTGTTGGCTTTGAAGCAACAAGTCCCTCCCTATCCTACAGTACATACAAAGACATCTTTTTAAATACTCGGGACAGAGGCTTAAAAAGAATATTAATAGCACCGCTACCGGTGCTTGTATACTGCATTCCTCCTTTGTCCCGCACTCCAGTCAGAAACTAAAGGGCAGTGAATAAACAGACACGGCGGCGCTTCATGACAAACGCGTCACATCTTGTTCATTATATCACAATATCTGAGCTTTGCAATATATCCTGCCACATTGCTCTGTTGATTTAATTACACCAGCAAATTCATCATGGCGGACAAAATAAACTGCAAATGAAGGTTGTAATACAGGTTAAAGTTTTAATTTATAACTTGTTAATCTGTGTTTAAATTTAAGTGGTGCAACACAACTCGAATTTAAATTAAACTGTGATCAGCGAACCCTATATTAGCTCTGAACTCTGATTCATTTAATACTTGTAGGTGCAACCCACCCCAAGGGTGTTTGTCTGAAAAAATTATGGACATTTGTATCTGGGATTGCTTGAGGGTGAGTAAATCATGGGGTAATTACGATATGTAGCTGGAGTATCCCTTTAATTCCTGCAGGTTCCTGCTATTGCTTAAAGGGATAGTTCATCCAAAAATTAAAATAATGTCATTAATGACTCACCCTCATGTCGTTCCAAACTCATAAGACCTCCGTTCATCTTCGGAGCACAGTTTTAGGTGTTTTGTATTTAGTCCTAGAGCTTTCTGACTCTCCATTGAAAATCTAGTAACGAAGTACTGTCCATGTCCAGAAAGGTAATAAAAAGTAGTCTATGTGACATCAGTGACATCAAAAATACATTTTGGTCCAAAAATTGGTCCAAATTCAGCATTGTCTTCTCTTCCGAGTTGTGAAGCACATGCGCGAGACTAAAGTCACACGGATGACGTGTTATCTGGTGCGCCCCAGCTGGTTTTTTTTTTGTGCGCCCAGGCTTCGTTTACAGTCTGAGGGAGACGCACACTCTATTTTTGAAAAAAAAAACTTCACAAACATGTTTTAGGATAACACGTCATCCGCTTCACTGCAATCACGTGACTTTATTCTGGCGGATGCTCTTTACAACAGACGCGGAAGAGAAGACAATGCTGAATAAAGTCGTAATTTTTTTTATTTTTGGACCAAAATGTATTTTCGATGCTTCAACACATTCTAACTGACCCACTGATGTCACATGGACGGAGGTCTTATAAGTTTGGAACGGAATGAGGGTGAAATATTAATGACATTATTTTCATTTTTGGGTGAACTATCCCTTTAAGTGACACTTTAGTTTATAATTGAGGAGCTCAGATGCAAAGGCCTCTAAACACCACCTCCGGCCTCAAGTCATTCAGAAATACTGGTTTGTTGGCAGAATGCATTAAGAGTCTGATAAAAATTCACAATGCTCATTCACAAGAAAATGTGTCAGGTGCACTTAAAGGGTTTTGCATCTGACCTTCAATTTTATTATTGGTTTATTAATACTGCATACAAATTTCCTGTATTTTCTGGTTGTATTTTAATGAAGAGACTGAGAAATGGTGGCATGATGGCCTAAACCTTTCTCCATTACTGTACATTTTTGCAATTGGCAGACGCTATTATCCAAAGTGACTTACATTCATAGATTTTTATCAAGATATGTTCTCTGGAAATCGAAACCACAAACTTGCTGTTAATCCAGCATAATTTGATTTGAAGAATCTGGGAAAGCTACATAAATGGCAGTGGCGGCCAGTGACTTCTTTTTTCGAGGCCGCTCGATGCGAAGTTTGTGACAACATGCATGTAGCCTGACTTTTTTCAAAATATGTGTTCTGCGCATCGACAGATCTTGTGTGCATCACGTGTCTTGTCAAAATAAGTGCCTGCTGCAGACACATCTAAAGTGTTTATGATAAAAGAGACGCTCGCGTTTGCCAGATACTCGCATAATATCATGCGTAGTCAGAGTTTACTGTTAAGTGAGTGTCTTGCGTGTATTTTGTGAATGTGAGCGTCTCTTTTATCATAAATGGTTTTGACGCACTTAGTTTAAAAAAACACTTGATGCACATGGTTTACATGACGCAACAAACGCATATTTTGAAAACGCAAGCAACACACATGAAACTCCGAACACTTATTTTGAATTAGCGCCCTTTGGATGAGCAGTCACGAGCCGCCACTTATAAATCGTAACATGAATTTTATTTTTTTAGACTAAAATCGGCTAATATGGACTCACTGGCCCTTTTTTTGCTCGCTGTCAGTTGATGCACAGAGGGAGGGGAGGTGGACATTGGAATCTGTTCATGGCTTGTGGGAGTTTGGGATTTCTCTCCAGAGCTGGTGACTGGTTGGGTGGTAGTGGAATATTATGAGCTCCAGAAGGCTGGCAACGCTCCGAGCTCCGTCTAGGCATGAAATCTATAATCTAACAGATCTGAGACTGACTCACTAACACAACAGAGCAACAGTGAAATCTTTTACATCACGATAGGACTAAAGTAGGCACTTGCCAAATGCTTGCAAACAGGCGATCGTATTCAAAACAACCGAGCGTACGTTTTCAAATACTCTGCGATTTAAAATTTAATAACGAAGTGTGTTTGAGAGTGTAGTGTAGAAAAAAACAGCTTTATCAGATTTGTTAGGAATCTGCCCGAGCCAAGGGGTATAAGTGGAGGCGGGCTACCGTTTCTCAATGGGTTAACTAATTCATCCCAATTGAATTGCACTCTCTGAACAATGTTATGGCCAGGAACAGATCAGAATTCCATCTGATCAGTTAACACATAATTCATTTAAGTCTCTCCCTTTCCATGAAGATTCACTCGGTCTGTGGAGAGTATTCTCGCTCTAATGCATCCATCTGAGAGTGCTTTGAGGATGATGGACTTGCACTGATAGCCTATTTTCCAAACATAGAGCTAATCAGATGTATATGCTACAGTAGATGTATGTCCATCACATATATTCTCAATGCTCACTATTCATGCAACCCGGTACACAGTAAACATAAGTCCAGATTGATATGAGACCATGTTTTAGGATTGTTTGAAAATGAGAAACAATAAAAAGGTAATAATAAACAGTAATGGAGAATATTATAAATCTGCACATTTTGTAGTTCATTATTCACTGACCATGTTAAAAGGAATAAATAATGTGAAAATGAATCTTATGTAAATTTACTCAGCATCATGCCATCCCAGATGTCCATGATATTCTTCAGTTGAACACAAATTTAAAAGTGTCTCATGTAAAAACATACATATGACAACTAGTCACGAGACACAAGAGAACCAATAAGATTCAACATTGTCAATGTGCTGCTATATTTTAACGGATGCTGATCTCTTTGTTGCCATTGATTTGCAATGTTTTGCTAAACAGTAGCTAAATAAGCTCAAAATATTACAAATGTATTGTTTTACTCGGCGCGCATAAACAGTGCGCAAACGCTCCCTGCCCATAGAATATCATTCAAAAAAGGCGCCTGCAACTGCCATAAACGCTTTTGGTGTGATTGGCCCCTTATGGTGCGTTTACACCAACCGTGTTTCAGGCGTCAAAATCGTGTCTACCGCGCCTAATTTGCCGCTTGAACAGTTTGAATGCATTCGCGCGTGTAGAGCGGAGTAGATTTGACGCGCGTCAGAGGCAAAATCCGTTTCTTGTGGGAGGGGCAAGTGTTATGCGGTTGTCTGTTTGCAAGATGACTGATGTTGATGTTGTGCATTTATCGAGAGAGTTACCAGTTTGTATTTGGTAACCTTACTATAGGGGGGAAATAAACGGCACGGGTCGATAAATGTCACGTGACTCAATAGTGAAATGTGTATTACAACTTACGAGGTTGTCCGATGGTTTGTATTAAACAAAATAATATTGTTTTAGCAATGTAATAGGTGCTCTTTAACTCATTTTTACAAGAGTTCAGATGTTGTTGCTTACATTGAAGAACACAAGAGGAATTTTCAAATCATGCTGGAATAAGATCATCAGGTTTGAGAGCACATAAAAGCTTCAGTATGCTGTAAATAGCAAAAGTGACATACCAAATACTTTACTAGAAAATGCTCATAATATACTGTAAAGTGTAATGGAAACATTTGAAGCTTAGATGCAAAAGCCACAAAACCTCTATCAAAAAAGAAGATAATTATATCGACAGAGTACTCTCGGCACGTATTATTCTGTCATCAAATTCTTTCACTTTAAATCTTTTTATTTTCAGAGTAAATGGTTTGTTGGCAGAATCTGTTAAATGCCACATTGATTTTTAAGCAAAGTCTTCTAAGTGCACGGAAGACGAATTGGATGAACAACAGCGTGTGTACAGTACGTCAGATTTCAATTGTCGTCAAGAGTTTTTACCCGATTAAAGGGGGTTTACAGAATATATTAGCATACTGAACACATTTTTAAGCCTTTACCTTTAATCAGAAAGGACAGGAGAGTGACTGGAGAGAGATAGGGAAACGACAGTGGATCACATTCAAACATGCGTCCCTTGTGAGTACTTGGACCTGAATACAACATGATTGTGGCAGCCACATGCATCACAGCTCCCCCTAATGTGTGGTTTGTAGGGGTGTCATGATTCACCAAATCCAAAAAAAAATGCTATGCCATTTCCAGACTAGACTTTTATATAATATAATATCTGACCTTGAACCCAGAGATGCCCTGCCATGTTAGTCGTGCTGCCAGTTAAAAATATGGTACACACACATATCTGATAAAACGAAACTTCCTGTCAGTACATTGCACCTTAAAAACGCGCTTTTATATCCGTCAGACAAGATTGTGAGACTATACCCCAATAAATCATGTTTAAATGCTGTTTTCATAACTCTTAAGCAACTGAAATAAGTTGTTGTGAAACTTAAACAGATCTCAATTCAGAGAAACAACTGGTCCTGGCACAGACGCCGTTCTGCTGTGCATGTGCGCGTGTTATGTTCTGATTGAGTTTAGCTGAAGGCGGGAGGCGCTTGCTGTTTTTTTTGTTTCCCATGTAAAGAGAAGCTCACATGGTGTCTCCTGCATCTGCCATCCTGGGCCCTATTTTAACGATCTAAGCGCATTGTCTAAAGCGCACAGCGCAACGTGTAAATGGGCGTGCCTGAATCCACTTTTGCTAATTTAACGACGGGAAAAATGGTTTGTGCGTCAAGCGCATAGTCGAAAAGGGTTGGTCCTATTTTTTTAATGAGTAATGGGAGTATTTTGGGCGTAACGTGCAATAAACCAGTGAGAGTCTCAGCTCTCATCCCCTTTAAACGGCTCTCCTTTCAGCACTTGGACAGGGTTTTTTAAAGCAAAGAGTTTTTTAAGCATTACTCAAAAATGTTTCTCATCTCACTATATCCACAGGTACAGAGTCATCATATACAATAAATCTGTGAGGTAGCATTTAAAAAAAAACATTTTAAAACAGATGCATTTGTTTAAAGCAAAGCATTTATTTACTTACTAGGCTACAGGTGAAGCAGCTCTTTGCGCATTCTAACGTCTCATAATTAGTCCTCATTTATGTCCAAGAGACTCCATAATAATCTTTTACATTCAATCCTTTAATCTTTCATATTTCAAAATGTTTTTGTGCTGCTGCGCATTCATGTGTGTGATAAGCAAACCCGCGTTGTCGTCCTGTTTATAGGCGCATATTACTAATGCGCTCTTTAAATAACAACAAAACATATTGCGCCATTGACTTTAGACTTTAGACCAGGTTTTTGTTAGTCAATGGCGTAGTCTATTTTAGTTGACTCAAAATGGCAACGCGCCAACAACGCGCCTGAACACACCTCGTTTTCAGACCAGAACGCCCATGGGCACAAATCCATTTGCTATTTAAACAACGTGGCGCTCAACGTGAAAATGATAATTGCGCAGAGTGGAAACTAGCAAAAGACACTTGCGTCGCGCATTGCGCTCCATTGCGCCGGGTGTAAGATAGAGCCCCCTATCTTTTGACTGGTTGTAACTAGCGAAGTTAGAGGAGGTTGACTCATAGCACTTAACACGTGTGTTTTTTTCCCGCTTGGCAAGCCGACCGGACGTGACATGGGAGCGTGGCAGCATCGACGATTCCATTTTTTTATTCAAAGGAAGAAGTTGTGACTTAATTTCAATCGATTTCGATTTAAAATCGAAATGGTGACACCCTTAAGGTTTAGTTTCTTCATTTTTACATTTTGAATTCTGACTTTTATCATTTGCATCTGTAGTGATTTCGTAACTGTTTACTATGTCTTGTCTAAAGTGTTTTTTGCCAAAAAGCTTGTAGAAGGTTTTTACAGCAAAAGCAAGTCAAATTTGTTAAAAGTGACATTTGTAAACAAAAAAAACATAAGGCATTTTAATTACTGACTAATAACCTTTTCATTGCCAATAAAGTGAAATTACTGAACCAGTTAGATATTTTACTATTCTTCTCAGACTTTTTGACACATATGTGTTCTTCTGTAACAATGCTTTCACAAGAGCTTCGTTGGAGAACAAGCCAATAAAAAAACCCCATGAGATATGTTCAGCGTCCAAACCACACTTCCACATTGTCCCAACAAGCTGTTCGGCAGTCTAAATACTGTAACTGGCAAACGTACTTGTTTCTCTGTACTAGCTGTCTGCAGCTCACCATATTGATATGGTCTTGTTATTCATCAGCATCATTTTCACACCCAAATGTGATGTGATGATTTGAAACAGTCTTCTGGAAAACAAACTGCTTTGAAACGGAGCATACTGAGGTCAAATAAAGCGTTTGCAGCTGCTAGCGTGTGTTAACAACTGCAAAGTAAACACACATTTTGCCAGCACTTGCTTTTTTAGGAAATACCTCATGCTTTTAGTCAATATCTTGACATTAGACACATGCAGCAGATAGACAGATGGGTGTGAAGTTCATGAGTGTGAAAAAAACGTGTACGAGTGCAATGTTGTTACTTCTGACTCAATAAACAGCCAGAAGTCACTTGAAGGTGGAAATTGGCAGAGGAAGAGTAGGAGGTGAGGAAGGAGCTGCTCTATTTTCTGATAGCATCATTCTTACAACACTGTGGTAGTATACAATGGAGGCTAAAGGCTCTGAGCACATAATGTGCTGAATTGTTTATGATTGATGCCAATTTTGACATGCTACTCGCACCTGTTATTGTTTACAGTGTGTCCTGTAATGGAGCTGGTCACATCTCTGTTGAACTGTATTAGTATTGGACTGTATTATCTGTCCTGTCCACTTTGCTGTTTAGATGGTCTGTCAGCTACTGTCACTACCTATTTTGTTTTAGGCTTCTATTTTCTGTATATTTGTATCAACATGGGCTGAATACCCTCAACAGTGCATTTTGCCTCATTGTATTTACTGTAGCCTATAAGGTTCGCTGATATGATGCTAAGTTTCAAATCTAGTTATGCCAGTCAAAAATGCATCACAATTATACAAAAAATACAGAAGACTTAGGTCTAAAACAACCTTATCTATATTAAACATATTTTCATCTGCTGATTTTTGATTGTTTTGTGAAAGAAACAATGAATCTTTGAAAACAACGAACCTTTGTCTGCCGAAGTCAGTGTGGCTAAGCAACATGCAGGAAGCCATTTTGTTGTCATGTGACAATAAAATCATTAGACCCCTTTAAGGGTAATTTATACTTTCACATGGCCTCTGCTGACTGACTGACTGACCGCACGCCTTCCCAAACAAGGTGTTTGCATTTAAACACTTCAGGTTCCGTTGTATAACCACCACCTCCACATTTGTCCACACATTTGTTGCCATAGTTTCTAAAAGCGGATATTCAAGGATAGCAGAGATATTATTTCATTGATAGGTGACAATGACAAGGGACAAGCCATTATTTTAAATACAAAATTCTTGAGATTACGACTGCATGAAATAAATCCCATTGTGCAAGTGGTTTTTGGATATTTTCTTACAAAAAAATTTTATCGTACAAGGCTTTAAGCATTTTAGTTTTGTATTAAACAAAAAAATTGTACTTTGGGGTTTTATTCTTTATTCAACAGTAGCAATTGTTTTAATTATGGTTAAAAATACATTATTTTCCACATTCTGTACATTTTTGTAGCTACAGATTTCACTCTCTGTCCCTGAAACGCATGGATTTGAAAAGCACTGTGTCCCTGATTGGCCAGCTAATCTGTACATTGTGATTGGCCTGAAGACGTCAGCCGGAAACGTGACACTCCTTACCATGTTTGAAAGATTCGGTTGCTAACAGGAGTTAGTGGGAGGAATTATGATAATGTTGGTCTTTACATCACCAATCCCAGGAAGTAAACTGTTGCCTACAATCCGTGTGTCTGTTGTAGTCGAAGAAAAGAGATTTATGTTGGAGGCAATAACTCACGTTATCGTTTACTTTGAGGTTTGTACCTTTTGCATATCGTTAACATGTACTTATACACAGCAACACACCAAAGGAAATGTAAAAACGTTAATCAGACCATTGGTGCTCTTTAAGATGTCAAATAAGTCATTGGTGCCCCCAGAGTGTATGTGAAGTTCTAGCTCAAAATACCATATAGATAATTTATTATAGCATGTTAAAATTGCCACTTTGTAGGTGGGAGTCTTTTTTAAATGCAAATGAGCTGATCTCGTGGTGTCGTGGTTGGATAATACAGATTAAGGGGTGGTATTATCCCCTTCTGACATCACAGGGGGAGCCAAATTTCAATGACCTATTTTTTCAAATGTTTGCAGAGAATGGTTTACCAAAACTAAGTTACTAGGTTGTTCTTTTTAACATTTCTAGGTTGATGGAAGTACTGGGGACCCAATTATAGCACTTAAACATGGAAAAAGTCATATTTTCGTCTCCTTTAGATAAGTCATTGAAAGAAGATATGCATTGTTCTGCATGGAGGAATCATAGAGATGCCTGTGCAGATGTGCTTGCTTGGCCAGAGGTGCATGAAAGTCATTTTCGGATGTTGCGCAGGTTGATATGGCATGTGCACAGCCTGTACACATTTGTACAAGTACATCTTGGCAATTCTTTTTGCTTACTTTGAATAGGTCCAAATATCAATGGGCAGGTGATGAAAGTGCTCGGGTGAGATTGCTTTAGGCGCTTTAAAATGGTCTTCAAGACATCTGAATGATCTCTTGAATTTCAATACACCTAAAGATCTAAATTCATAGTCTGTCGTTTGATCTGTGCTGAAGAGGAATTGGGGATGATTTTCCAAACGCATCGTATGACCGGGGAAACTTTCGTCGTCCCAGGTGCAAATTAGCCAATGTCCTGTGCTAAACGTAGTGATTCTTCTTTAATGTTTTAAATCTAGGACAAGATGTGTCTGGGAATTTGGCCCACCATGTTACAAAAGTTCATTGGCATTTTCAAAATGAAAAGAAAGTCAATGCAAACAGGTGTCTTGATGACACAGTCTCACCCTTGGAACCAGGACGGCATTCTTACATTACATTGTTTACAACAGCTATTCTGACAAAGACACATCAATCATATAGAGCATACTTAATTGTCTATGTTGACAGTAAACTAAGCAGAAGCCATACATTTATCACCAACATCCATATTCATGGCCAATGAATTACAATAGCCTGATGAGTTATGAAGGTTAAGTCATTTAAAAGTGTAAACTTACTTACATAACTGCTTGATGATTAGATACAGTACACACACCTAGGGATGTTGGACAAAGACACCTATTTATTTCCTAGGCAATATCAATGCCACATATAACCTTGTAACCTTGTAAGTCAAATGCTACAAGCATACAATTACATTGCGTTTAATGATGCAGCGTCTAGACAAATTTGAATCAATAGAAAATATATGTTTCATTGCAAACTACATGATATTTGACTATGGAGGACAAAGGTACCATTGTACCTCTACAGTGTCAAGTGGCATAATCTGTTTTATTAGGCTTCCTGTATAGTGTTTACCGTAGCAGCAGATACATGGTAAGGAAAACAAAAGTGTCAATTCCTTAATAAAGCCGGAAGAAAAAACAACATTATTATGGAATACAATTTTATTTTTAGTTAACTAAATATATGCAGTGGGTCAGATGTTGAAGGACATCTCAACCACTTATTTTTAACTTGGACCTTGTATATTCTGCGACCTTGGAAAAGCTGAGGTTCTGGGACATCTACTTTGTTTTCCAGGCACAAGTCTAATACGTTTATTCATGAAATTTCACAGATCTTCAAAAGATGTTCTCTTGATTGAACAACGCAGAGCAATTTCAATTTTTCAAGCCTACCATTACATCCATAGTAGGCCGCCAGACAGATTACAAAATTTTTTACAACAGTACAGCAAAGTTTGAGGGGATTGTGAAGAGGGTAAATCAAATAGATGTTTGGGAAAAACATACATTTACATAGAGAATACAAAACTTTTGATTCAATTTTGTTTGAAAAACTGTCAAAGGAAGAACACAGAGGCATTATTTATTTTCGCAATTTAACGGTCTCATAATGCAGCACAAGTCCCACAAGTGCTAAAGTTCTGTGCCCAGCCTTCACACCACTCCTTGATGTCCCATAAATACATAAGCAAACTGCTACTTTAACTTTTAACTGCATATTACCTGACCTTCAGGTTTCAGCATGGAGTTTCTATAGTAAATGCATGAATGATTCTCATATTTCATATTCAATGACTCCATATGTAATCATGAGCAATAGATAGTGTCAATGTTTATTATAATTGGAGTAAGGGAAAGGAGTACAAATCAGCCAAACGCCTTTGTTTTCAAAAAGCTTACAGAGCATTTTCTGTATTTGCACAGGCTTTGTTGTGATTTATCCATTTATTATTATAAAATATGAAATTTTACTCTAATGGGAAGTATGTAACAGGATTGTGGTGGCAATAAAAATCCTCAGACATACCCATAGGGCTTCCAAATTACATCTGAAACATTCTTGAAGAAACTGAATTTTAAATTCTTTAAGTTTTTATAACTTGCTTGCAAACTCGTTTCCATATGTTACTTTATTGCCCTACACTGTAAACATTTCTTGTTGCACTTTCATTTTTAAGTTTAATCAATTTGAAATTACAATTCATTTAAACTTTTTTGATTAGAGGAGTTGCTATATATTAGAAAAATAAAGTTACAGAACTTAAAAATTAAGTTGATTAAACTTAAAAATGTAAGTGCAACAAGGAACGTTTGTATGATAGCGTGGCTGGTTATTCTGGGACAAATTATTCAAATTATTTTTTTGGTTAATCAAACCAAACATTATTCAGACACCAGATATATTTTCTGATATTTTTTACTAGTGGGTGCAGGACAAAATAGTCAGTTGAGGACAGCAAAATAAAGTAAACTGACATATTCTTCATACAATGGACTACAAGTAAAATGTGTTAAAGAGCACCTATGGTCTGATTCACGATTTAACATTTCTTTTGGTGTGTAAGTGTGTATTAGTACATGTTAAGGAATGCAAATGGAACAAACCCCAAAGTAAACAATGACACGAGTTATCGTTTTCAACGTAAATCTCTTTTCTTGGACTACAACAAACACACGGACGTGGACAAGCCCGACATTATCATAATTCCTCCCGCTTCGTACTCACAGCCTGTAAGTCAACTCCTGTTAGCACTGCATTGTGATTGAATCTTTCAAACATGGTAAGGAGCGTCAAATTTTTGGCTGGTGTCAGAGGTGTTTAGGCCAATCACTAGGGGTGTAACGGTACTTGTATTCGTATCGGACCGTTTCGGTTCAGGGCTTTCGGCACGGTGCACACGTGCACCGAAAGGCCGAATGCAATCTTTTATGTGCACCTGTGTGGAACATAATACGTGCGTTTCCACACGAACATATTATGTGGCGGAAGTCTACGTGTTCAGCGCAAGTCTTCTGTCAAACATATAACATAATTCGGCCCGCAGAAAGATTTTTATTTACTTAGTTGTATATTCGGTTGATTATTGATGTAAACGTTTATGTGTCGTGTCTAAAAGCGCATGTTAAACGCGTGTCAACGCGCTGTTTTGTTCTTTCAAAAGTGCGTGAGAGGATGCACGTCTTTCTTTGCTACGCAATCATGAGACGCGCTTTCTGTGACAGCGAGAGAATAAGGCATGCGTGATCAGATCGCGAATGCGAGCTGTAACCCGGGCTTACTCAGCTGTTACTCAGCTGCGAAGGGGTTCGTTAGTTTAAATCACAGCTTACATTGACAACACAAGCAAAGATTAGGAGAAACGTGCAAAAGATCAAAGATGGCTATGTATGCAACTCACTAATCTCAAAATGAGTGTATAATAAGTATATCATCATGTTGCTTGCTATGCAGTTACACATAGAGCAGTAATATTATTTTTATACAGAGACGGTACATAGCCAATTCAATACTGTGAGTTAAACAATCCAAAATAAATCAAAACAGAAAATTTTTGGTGGCAAAAATGTAGGCTAATAGTTCATAAATGTATTTTTGTTAGTTTAGTGCAAGGCTTAAGTAGAAAAAGTTTAAGAGAAGGTTAAGAAAAGAGTTACCTACTGTTATAAAATAATGTAAAAAAGAACTTTGCAGTAGTATTTTATTTATTTTTTTTCATTTTATATATATTTTATATATTATATTTTAATAAAAAGTGTTAAAAAAAATGTTGAAAAAGTTTATAGTAATAAACAACCTGCAGTTTAATGTTTGCATTTTTCCCTTACTGTACTGAAAACAAACCAAACCGTGGCCTCAAAACCGGGGTACGCACCGAACCGTGATTTTTGCGTACCGTTACACCCCTACCAATCACAATGCTAGCCAATCAGAAACACAGCTTCAGATCGATGAGCTTTATACAAAATCAAAGCGTTTGAGGAAAGCAGTATATCTGGAGCTACAAAAATGCACGGTATGTGGAAAATAATGTGTTTTTTTAACCATAAACCACGCAAACACATTGTATTACCAAATACACAAAATAACGTTTTTTAGCAATGAAATAGGTGCCCTTTAAAATTTGGGACCCAAAATTATTCAGACACTTTTACATAACCAAGTGTTTTTTTTTTTCTTTCATTGCTAATGTTACCTTTTTGAACCACGAAATGAACAAAATTAAGAATTGGTTGCAATTTGTTGACCTAAATTGTTACTTTCTATTTGTGTATTTACATTTAAAGGGACATTTCATTTTTTTGAAAATAGACTCATTTTCCAGCTCCCCTAGAGTTTAACATTAGATTTTTTTTACCGTTTTGGAATTAATTCAACCGAACTCCGGGTCTGGCGGTACCACTTTTAGCATAGCTTACTCTCATTCCGGTGTAATAATCAAGACTTCTTTGTCTTTGCGTAACATGGCTGCATCAGGAGCAATGATATTACTTGGTAACTTTCAATAGCAGGGGACTATTTTCGGGCACTGCATAATATCATTGCGCCTGCTGCAGCCATGTTACGCAAAGACAAAGTCCTTGATTTTTACGCAAGAATGAGAGTATAGTTCCTAGCCATATTGGCCTAGAAATCGCAACTTTTAATTTTTTTTCTGTTTTAGTATACGTTGTAACTACAGAAGAGTCAAGTTTTAAAAAGAAAGAATATTGATCATATTTGAGCGCGATGCTAATGGTCTAATCAGATTCAATGGATTATGCTAAGCTATGCTAAAAGTGATACTGCCAGACCCGGAGATCGGCTGAATGGATTCCATAATGGTAAAAATTAAATGTTTAAAGGTGCAGTGTGTAAATTTGAGCAGCATCTAGTGGTGAGGTTGCGAATTGCAACCAACGGCTCAGTCCACTGCTCACCCCTCACTTTTGAAACAAATAGAGAAGCTACACTAGCCGCCACCGGACAAACATCCCATTGTCAGAGACGACTTAGTAAAAAAACATTTAGTCCATTAAGGCCTTCTGTAGAAACATGGCGGCACAAAATGGCAACTTCCATGTAAGGGGACCCTCGATGTATGTAGATAAAAACGTCTCATTCTAAGGTAATAAACTAACACAGTCTCACCCCATGTCGTCAATATTTGACGACACTTGACCATTCGTCAATATGTGACGCGGAGGGTATACCTTTCGCATCATTTTTTGGCGAACTGGGGACTTCGGTACTGTTGCGTCCGTTGCATTTTCTTCTCCTGTTTTCTTGCCATTTTCGCGTCGGTTTAGGGTTAGATTACGCAAAATTAAACAGTGTACGCGAAATTAAACAGTGTACGCGAAATTAAACAGTTGTCACCTGGCGTTGGGGTTAGAAACAGTTGTCACCTGGCGTTGGGGTTAGAGTTAGGTTTGGGTAGGGATGTCATTATGTAAATCTAACCCTAAACCGACGCGAAAATGGTAAGAAAATAGGAGAAGAGAATGCAACGGACGTAATAGTATTGAAGTCCCCAGTTCGTCAAAAAATGACGCGAAAGGTATACCCTCCGCGTCACATATTGACGAATGGTCAAGTGTCGTGAGACTGGGTTGAATAAACATATAATGGTTCATTATGAAAGATCATTATACACCCCTGATAATATAGTTTTGTATATAATTTTGCATTTCTGTCAAGAGATCCTTCTAAAAATTACACACTGCACCTTTACTCTTAAGGGAGCTGGAAAATGAGCCTTTAGTGTCCCTTTAACAACTGACAGCTATTCAATTTGTGAAACAGTAACAGAAGGATGGCCAAAACCAGTGAAATATCAGTTAGTTTTACTCTTGTTCTTGCCATAATTTATAACCATTATCTAGCGATAAACTGTGATAATGTGAGAAATGATGAATGTGTCTGAATACATTTTGATTTGACTGTAAATATTAATTATTTTTGTATCTTTTGAGGGCTCTTTACTTCACCATCATCTATGCAAGCATTACCTAAGGTGACAATCGCTGCTTCAGCTTCATAGTACTGCATACTTAACTTACGCCCACCTAAAAGGCACACATCAAATTTGGCCTTTTCAAATCACTGTCTGCTGCTGTGCTTTTATGCAAGTGTAAAGTATGCATGATTGCAACACAATTATACACAAGAAATGAGGGAAGAGCAGCACAACACAACAGTATTCTCTAGTAGTACTGAACAATCTGTACTTACAAAAGCGCTCAATACATTATAATACACCTCAGTACACTTCTGCTTACTCATTGATTATATAATGAAGGTCAAGTAATTGTTTATGTTACAGTCGTACTGTAAAGTAAACCTGTGATGACAGACAGCTTATTTCAGATATGACAAGTGTATATTTAATAGTTTATTTTAATCGCGTATTTTATGAGCTGATTTTATTATCTGTCTTTATGAAAGCAGTAAAATCCATTTAGAAGATTTAGTTTCATAAATGGATTAGTGAGCTTAATGTCTGCCCAGTCTGATCTAATTGAATTGACAAATGTTCACAGATGTACATAACTACTTCAAGATCAATGGACTACTGAGATCTAGAAAATGAAATTGACTACTGGATGTGATCTCAACACTTACTGAAATATTGGCTGAATTGTTTCCATGCTTATAAAATGCATGCATGTATGATACAGAGTACTCTGTCTGGTACTGTACAACCAAATAAAAGCACCATAAATAAACACCAAGCTTAAAAGGATTAGAAATATCACCACTGTGATCATAAATGCAGTATGCTTTGTGAATAAAAGAGCTGTTTGAAGAGCTCCTATCATGATCCACTTAACAAAAACAGCATACAGTTTCACACATGGGTTGTGAAAATGACAGATTAGTTTTTGGTGTGATTTTTTTTTTAAAAAAAGGGCAGCACTAAGACCCAGAGGATGGCATCCTCTCTCAAACTAGAAGATCGTGGTTATCAAAGCTGCAACTTTTGCATCAGAGCCCTATAAAACGCGAGGACCCTGCACCCGCCTATCAGTGAAACCTATGAAAAATTACCGTCGCTTGCGGGCAAAGTATCGAGCTTTTAAAGATGACTCGCTTGTGAAAGTGAAGCCACTGGATCACTGACGAGTGATGGAAGATATATTTTCACACGCAACTTCTTGGATGCTCTATTGCCCTGTTCGGCAACTTTTAATACATTGTCTGAAAATGAATGCAATGTATTGTTTTTTCTTGAAGACTGACGTTTGACACTGAAAATGAAACGGAAAGATATCTTTGCGTATAGCAAAACAGAAGAGCGTCTGGAAGTGCCAGAAACCATGAAGAGGAGAAAATTCGGCATTTTTATAAAAGGGCTCTACAGAGATACTCCACACTGAAATGCGTAAAACATAACATATGAAATCACACTACATGTCTTCTGGCATGGAGCGCAGCGGTCACTTCAAGCCAACACCTGCACATTTCGACCAGGTATTAAACACCTCGACCGGCGCAAATGTGACTTTAACACCCCAAACCGACGGAACCGATTCAAGTTTTGCTTTCCAAGTCACCTTAGCGTTAATTCTCGGCGTTTTAACTCTTGCAACTATATTAAGCAACGCGTTCGTCATCGCCACCATCTCGCAATCTAGGAAGCTTCAGACACCGGCGAACTTTTTGATCGCATCCCTTGCGGTCACGGACCTTCTGGTGTCGGTGCTCGTCATGCCCATTTGCGCGCTTTACACGGTCACTCACGAGTGGACTCTCGGGCAGGTTATCTGCGACATCTGGCTGTCCTCAGATATAACCTGTTGCACCGCGTCCATCCTTCACCTGTGCGTAATTGCTCTGGATCGATACTGGGCTATAACGGACGCGGTCGAGTATGCCAAGAAGCGTACCCAAGCGCGCGCCGCGGGGATGGTGGCGACCGCGTGGATCATCGCCATCTCCATCTCTCTCCCGCCTTTCTTCTGGCGACAGGTGAAGGCAGGGGAGCTGACCACCTGCACGGTGAACACGGACCACATCTTTTACACAATCTACTCCACGTTTGGGGCTTTCTACATCCCCACGCTGCTACTTATTGCGTTGTACGGGAGGATATACGTGGAGGCGAGGAAGCGCATCTTGAAACAGTCGCCCAAAAAAGCGGGGAAGAGACTCACTTCGGCACATCTGATCACGAATTCACCAGCATCCGTGGCTTCAACTTCTCCATTGCATTGCTCGGACACCGGCTCTCTGGGCAGTGATAATCAAATAAGAGTAACTGTATCAGACTCACTCTTGGAGAAAAAGCGAATATCGGCTGCCCGAGAGAGGAAAGCCACCAAAACGCTTGGCATCATATTAGGAGCTTATATTATTTGCTGGCTGCCGTTTTTCATCTACACATTACTCCTTTCTCTCTGTCCATTCTGTGGGTTTTCTCAAGAACTCTTTGACTTTTTCACATGGCTTGGCTACCTCAACTCATTGATCAACCCTATTATATACACCATGTCCAATGATGACTTTAAAAAAGCTTTTCACAAACTCATGAGGTTTAAATATTGCAGACGTTAGGAAGTTAAATAAGTTGCTTTACACGAGCCTCGCCCTCGATTGTAAATGTACAGACGTCCCTTGAGAAAATAACATAGCGTAATGTTAATTCAACGACTGCGTAATAGCGCAATGGCAGCTTGTTAATAACGCAAAATTGTGCATTGTCTTGATTCCTCATCAAATGTGAAATTAAACCGCTCTCACGTGGTCATTGCCTATAATCCTGCACTTAATAAATAAGTTGGGATATCCATTTGCTTGTGTTTAAATTTTGCACTGTTTTTTTCTGTCTCATGAATAGGTAAACACTATGAATTTTTTATATTTATAGCAGTGCATGCCCACCTTCATTCAGTTTCATTATGACAGCCCTGTTCATAAAAACGTAATTATGAATAAAAGATGTAAATATGCATTATTTGTATTTGCACCCATATATTTTGGCAGCTATAATGTGACATTGCTATCATTGTCTGTGGGTGGTTTGATAGAAAGTCCTTTATTTTTTATTACTAAATGACCGAACAGTACAAATGATACCGAGACAGTAAGCAACACAGGTCAATGCTCTCTCTAAAGCAGAAATAAATAAACAATACTCAAAAGTACTCAAAGCCTTAAGCCAAGTGAAGCTGACCAACCTAAAGTTATTAACATTTGGACATGCTTGAGAAATGATTAAAGAACTGTGACCATGTCTGTGAAATCCAGAGATTAGAAGTATCAAACTTTGACTTCACTCATTAATTTCCTTTTAATTTCAATCTTTGACATGGCCTTACTCAATGAATGTTGAAAATATAAAGGTCACATGTTTACTGAATGTTCTTTACATTATATAAGATGATTTTATGTAAATTATAGTGCAGTAAATCTGCAATTTTAGCTGGGATTTTACAGACTTGGTCACAATTGTGACTGTTGCATCTAATCCAGGGAAAAGCTAAATAGATGCACCTTCTGCTCTGTGCGCTCATAAGTCATATAATCTGTCACTTGGCAGCATGAAAGCTCATAGAGTAACCGTGAATGACACGTCTACCCCAGGAGGTGAGTAATACGTCAAAGACGCACCAAAAAAGGGCTGAGATATCGACCTGTCATGCCCATATGGAGGTGACATCTACAGACGCCAACAACAGGGAAGAATCACTGCATAGCTACGATGCTCCAAAGAGCTTTGAATTCTGCTTTCCACAATTAGCCAATATGTGCTTTAACCCTTTGTTCGGTTATGGTGAATATTTATTTGGCTTTCAGACTTTATTGGCCCCCAATATACCCCATGAGCTTTTCTTCTATTTTAATGTCGGCTAACTAATGTGGAATGAGTTAATATTACAGTTTAATGCCTTCTAAAACACTCCTAGTAAGTGTCAGCTAATCTGTCAGAATCAATTAGCAGTGAATCATAAATTACTGTAGCTCCTTAAAATGATGCTGCTGGAAAAGACCATGATGTACAGAGTTTTTAGAAACATACTGTTCTCTTGGAGTACGTTGATTGGGACGTCTTGAATAAAGAACAGTGCAAAAGTGATTAAAAAAATAAAGCTTTTTCGACAAACTCAGAGGAGCATTTCATTATTTGCTTATTGATTTAGTTTCTTGCACTTTCTTTTGAACAAATTAAAGCGTAGGGTAATCGTTAATGCTGTACAATGCCAAATAAGCCACACATTATGTGTTAATTTTATTTGATCATTGTTCGTCTTTTCGTATTGATTTGAATTGGTTATAATTGGTTTTGGTTACAGCAATTGATTCATCTCAAAGTGTGCTGAGGAGTTTTTTTTCCGCCCTATCTTTAATGTCGTCTATGGATGAAACATTATCATGCGCAAACAGAGTAACCCTCATTTGCATGCATATGATTACAATATATCTTTGATAACATGTGACCTTGGCATAATGATCGACGTACAAAGCATTTGGGCATAGAATACACACGTGGTCTGCGTATATGCCTGCATGCAGTCTTTTTGAAATTCATCCTGATTACTGAATTGTACAGTGTATGTTATACATAGTTAAGTTTATTGTAACTATGTTTAGCTTCATTGCATCTTGACCTTTATTGGATCTGCATTTCCAAGGGCATTTTTTGTAGGAGTTAGTCTTCCATGACTGCTAAATTAACACCAACTGTTCCTTCACAAATGCAATTACAGTTAACCTTAATTATAACAAATGGACCATATGTTTTAGTTTATGTGTTATTATGCTTTTAATGATGTTGTGTAATGATGTATTCTAGCATTACCACATTATATTCATCAGATTAATCTTACTATTATTACTAGTGATGTGGGTGTATTTTTTGATAGTTTACTCAAAAGTATGTGGTTTTAAACTCATTTTTAGGCAGAATGAAAAAGCTTCTCTTTTTTCACAATAAAAGTGAGGAAAAACAGGAGCTATCATGCTCCTAAACATAAAGAAAGGGACCATAAAATTAGTTGATTCGATATTGCAGATGCTCTAAAGTCATATAAAATCTTTATGTGACATTTAAATTGTTATTTGTTAAAAAGTTGCTCTCCAAACTCTTTCACATTTTCTTGCATTCACATATGGTACCACAAGATGTGTTGCAGCAGATTTTAAATCAATGAACAAATGTTTATCATTTTCTGTCATCAAACCTGAAACTGTGACTTACACAAAAAATATTTTTTTTATTTTTCATTTTCCAATTTTTAAACCAGACTATCGCCTTTACTTAAATGAATGCATCAAAAATAAACAGCCAGGACATCTCCTTTTGTGTTCCAAATAAAAAATATTATTAATTACAATAAAATAATAATCACAGGATTTGCATTTTAGATTCTTTGCTGAAATCACATCACACTCCATATCTCCTGCTATCTTCTCCTGATTAATTTGGGGAACACACAGAGAACACCCAAAGCTGATCAAAATGTATTCATGCCAATCACACACCTGTCCTTTTCAGGCTTAAATAAATATCAAATTTCCCCCTAGCATAATCCACTAGCACAAAGTCAACATTTATGTATGCAGTCAGTGGGACATCCACTTAAAGAGAATAGAGACATTCACAGACCTGGTGTTGGAGAGGTTGTGTCATTTAAACATGTGAACTGGACCCTTTCTCCCAAGTGAGCCAGTCGCCGTGCATGCCCTTGTTGTGCTTTAAGTCCTGTGAACAGAGCAATGCTGAACCAACCCCCTGTGTATATACAGACAGTCAATACTGAAGATGTTCAAGTGCAAAATACAAGGAAAGGAAACTCATTTTCTGCACGCCGAGAAAATAACAATGGCAGAAAGCATGTATTTTTTTAAATGCCATTCCTCAAATTGACAAGCACTGTCAATTTGAGTTGTTTACCTGGGTATTAAACTGATAATAATCTGCTCCAACTCAATCATATTTTTGGACTTCTACCTACTCACAACAACACCCTGGGATTATTAATTTTAACAAAAGAAAATATATGGAAATGTATTCAGTTCAGATAAAATGTTTAAAAATCAAGGCATTTGTCAGAAAACATTAATGTGTTTGTTCTAAGGTGCTATTCGGATAATGAGTTCACCGGAGGCCGGCATTGATCCATTATATTTTAACAAGGTGCATATAGCAGTCATCAGTATAGTAAATGTCAAGACAAAACAACATTAAGTTTGATCCAAATTCTCTCTCAAATTCAGATGAATCAGACCTCTCTGGCAGAGGTCTTCGCCTTGCCGTCTGACATTCATGCGCTTTAGAGGATGGAAAGCTCTGTAACATTGGCATCTTTGAAGTGACACTTCGTGAATGCCATGCTTTTTGAGCACCCCTAATGATAATTCCGCTTTTAAGCATCCCGTAGCATGTTTCTTATCTTTTTCAAGGGTATTTTGACATTTGGAATAGCACAAACTTTTCTAAAAGAAGCAGAGACTTTGTAAATAAAGTGTTAGACTGTCTTTGCTGTTTCACATTTACAGCGATTATGCAGCAATTTTGTCTTAATTAGCGAATTAGCGCTTTTCTAGAAGACGTCATTCATTATAATTGATTAGCATAACTGTTAGCAGCACAATAGAGTTAAATTAAAATCTTGCTTACATTCACTGGGACAAATAGTACATGCAGCATGCAGTCAATTTAACGCTTAAAGGAAAACACCACCGTTTTTCAATATTTTATGTTCTTACCTCAACTTAGATTAATACATACCTATAGAGTGCGTGCACTTAACCTTTGTACAGCACGTCATGAATGTGTTAGCATTTAGCCTAGCCCCATTCATTCCTTAGGATCAAAACAGGGATGAATTTAGAAGCAACCAAACACTTCCACGTTTAAAAGACTGCCATGAATATTTACACGAGTAAGTATGGTGGCACTAAATAAAACGTGGTGATTTTTTTAAGCGAATAAAAAAGGAGAACTATATTGTATGGCGGAAGAGCACTTAGATTGCATCACTTTGACCTCGGGCGCAGTAATATTGACGGAAGTTTGAGCGAGAGGGGGAGTAGTCAGGAGCCGTGTTAGGGAAAGTTACTTTTAAACGTAATGCATTACAATATTAAGTTACTCCCCAAACAAGTAACGAATTGCGTTACTTAGTTACTTTTTATGGAAAGTAATACTTACGTTATTTTTAAGTTACTTTTGCGTTACTTTTTCTACTAGGCTGAGGCTTGATCTCTTTCAGGCCTTGCAGGGTTTTATGACTGAGAAGTTCTGCATTCAGAAACTGCATATTTACATCACAAAAATGTCAAGCTCTGGCCTGCCATCGCCATTTCTGATTCAAACTGTTTCCGCTAAGGCGCGCACACATAAGAGTGTGTAATTCTACGTGACTACGTTTAGTTTAATTTAGTAGATTTTTTCAATCAAATTAATTAAACTGAAAAGTAACTTGCATTACTTTTTTATCACATCCCGGGACCCACGGGATATGAGGCATAACTAGTAATCGGGTACGGTTCAGGGGTGCGATCTCCGATAACGTTCTCTCTTAGCGAACGACGTAGCGTTAAGGTAGTTTCGGAGAACGCAGCCCAGTACAGTTAAGTATAATATGATTATCAGGCTTGTCATGATGCTCACATTGATAGCGCTAGAATCACAGTGTTTACACTTTTTGGGAAAATCAATCTACAGATTGTTTACTTATATTTGACAGAGATGGGAAGAAATACCTAGGATGGCAAAAACAGGCACAGATTGGCTTTACATTAAATCTTAAATTGGTAATTATGCATAATATGTAGAGGTCATTTTCATGATCATATAATAATCCTGGCGGTTTGTCAATGTCAGCAGTTCCAATTGAAGTGTCTGTGCGTCACTGAGAGCAAAGAGACTGCTAACGTGGGTAGCATAGATAAGTGGGATTAAAGCGTATCCCTCAACAATTAAATTCACTATATGCATTTCTCAACAGCTGATTCATAAATTATTACTGCTGGCATACAGACATTTCTGAATAGGTGCATACATTCTTGATTGCAATCTAGAAAGTGGTTGAGGGAAAAATTAGTAAAAGATGGTTGCATGACTGTAACATGATGGTACCATAGACTGTAAAAAAAGATGGACGACGCATGTTCGCTCTCTTCCATTGGTGAAAAGTGAAGCCGTCAGTGTCCCGATATGGCGCTGACATCTTGGGTCTTGAGTCTGCGTAGTAGTGATTTCAGGACCAGTCATGCGCAGTAGTGAGCAGGAAGTGAACCCGCGAAATCAAAACCCCGCCCTCGCTCTCATAGAATTCGCATATTACACGATATCACAGCTGTCAATCATGACGTGACACCACCGTTTTTACATCATTAAATAACTAACTAAACACAAACCTATTTTAAAAACAAACATTTGAATGTACATCAGCGTGATAAAATCTACAATAAACGACAGAAACCATCTTCGGAAAAAAGAGAATTGAAGTGTAATTAAATATTTTAGTTGGTCTCAAGTCCCATTGAATAACATGGGGAGGCGGGCTTTATGACCTATACTGGGACCAGTCACTGGGGGGCAATCGAGACATTTTGGCTTCACTTTTCAGGGCTTGTGCAGCACGCTTGGATGGTACGCTGTAAAAAAATATTGCAGCACAAAGTTAAAACAACTTGTTTTTATAAGTTACAGTCAAATTACCATAGGTCAAAACTTAAAATAGTAGGTTGAATTTACTTGCAAAACCAAGATCAAATTGTTAAACTTAATTTGTTTAGTTAAAGTAACAAAACTATATGTTGATTTGACACAAATGCTCCATTTTTTACAGTGTAGAAAACCTGATTGCATATTGTGCACTGGTATAAAGGTGTAATGATGGCCCTTTTCCAACATGACCAATTTCACATTCCTGTCTGTTGCAAAAGAGCATCATTTATTTAATCAAGGTCAGTTATAATATAAATCCTCAAAATAAAAACATCTACTCTTTTGTCGTACTGTAGGAAAAATGTCCCCTATTATGTCACAATATTTCCAAAAGCTTTTTCACATTATGTCCAAAAGGATATTGTATATTTTCTTTTTGAGACAAACGACTGTTGCATTCACAGATATTACAGCATAAAATTTCAGAGATTTGAGGCATGCTCGTTTAAAGTAACCCATCTTCAAGTCTACTTTAGTAAACATGCAATGTCTAGGGAAATAAATTCCACCCATTGCAATGTGAAATATTGTTTCGATGCTGGTTATGTTAAAGCTTTAGCACTAGCATTATAAGACAGTAAAATGTAATGCTGTTTATACTGAAGTACTGCTCGGATGGCACATAAAACTGTAGTGGCTGATTGAAGGAATTAAATGTGACGGACTAAATGGGTGGTTCGTGTCACAACAGCATGTGAAGGTTTTATTTGTATAATGAGTTTTGAAATTCCTTTTTGTTTTTCTACGACATCAAGCCAACAATGCAAATCTTCAAGGACACACTTGAAGTCGGAGTGCTAGCAGTGAGAGACATTTGAAATTCTTCTATCCGTAGCAGATAGTCATTACTTGTTGGTCTGCTGAAGTTTCCTGGGGGCAGTACATCTCAGCTCTTCACATCCCATACAGATTTAGAGTGGCTTCGCTGGGCACAATCATAAATATACTGCTGGAGAAAGCATTTTGCCAGCCTGTCTGATGGCTTGTTTGGAAACAGGGAATTTCTGTGATTTCACCGCTTGCTTTCTGAGTCATGCCGATGTCAGCCAATGGTCACTGCAATAGCATCTATTATGTTGCTCATTTTCAGAACAGATGGCCATATTCAGGGTAATTTCCACTGCTTACAATTCACCTTGCATGTACTTTAAAGAGCCAGCCATTTATCTAAGCAATCAGAGTTGTTACACTAATGGATGAAGCACTCGCAATTGAAACCATGGTTCAATGACTTTCCTCCTTAGATATGACAGAAGATTGAACATATTTTACTTACCACGCTGTATGAACTGAATGGATGTCTACGCACAAATAAACGTTTTTTATAACAGGGAGTTAAAATGTATAAATATAATATATAAAGCTTGTTTGGTTTGATATATAAACTCAAAAAAGGTACAAAGGTTGACAATGGGACGATACCTTTTAAAACGGTTCTAATATGTACCATTTAGATACAGATAAGTATATTTGGTACCAGTATGTAACTCTAAAGGGGGTCGCACACTGGACGCGCAGCTCAGCGTCACGCAGCGCTGCATCGAGTCGCGTCTAGGACAACTCAGAGGTATTGTAAACCGGAAGTGCACATTAAATAGCGCAAATTTAGTCAGATATCGTCTTTTTCAAAATGCAAAATATGCGTTAGCAGCCAATGGTAATGGTTAATGATTTGGGACAAATATGATTTTATTTAATGTTAAACTATGTGAGGGGCGCTCTTTGGTGCGACAGGGATTTGTACAACTTCCTGAGTCAAAGCTGGGCGCTATCTGTCGGCGCCGGTGTGCGTATACTCATAGAAAACAATGTGTTTGATTTTTTTAGAATGACGCGGCGCTGCGCGGCGCTGAACTGCGTGTCCGGTGTGCGACCCCCTTAAGAGTTATATTTTAGGTACAAAAGTCCACTTTTTGAAAAAGGTGCCACCCTTTTGTGTCTTTTATAAAGACATAGCCCAGGTCAATGACTACAAAATATTACCAGGAAGATCAACAAATGTTTCATAATGCAATAAATCCATCTTGACTAATTTCGGTAAAAACGTGTTTTCTATATCAAGAAAGTGACAAAATGAAAAACATTATTTTCTGTTACAAACTTTTATATAGCATCTTTAGGTTATAATAACGTAAAAAATTCAAATCCATAATTTGATTTTCAAAAATGTATTATAAAAAAATTTAATATAAAATTATTTATTCCGCAAAATGCAATAAATCCATGACAAGTTTTTTTAATGCTATAAATCTATTAAATCAATATATAAATGTGCATTCATCTTTGACATGTTATATTCATAGTTGACTAGAGGTATACAATGATTAAAAAATAAACATTAATGGCATTAAACAAAACACTTCATATTTTGTCATATTAAGAACATGGTCATTGCTGCCGTCTTCCTTTGGACGTCGTCGCTGAACTTTTTTGACAGCGATCAGCTGTAAAATGTTTTGTTCCTGCTCGATTTTCTTTAACTTTGAGTAAAATAATGGAAAGTTTTTCATAAGACCTACTGGGGTCCATGTGTAAGCATGACAGAAACTTAATAGTGTCATATGAAAACAAGCAACAGCCGTAATTTTTCCGTCACCCGCTTACGTTTTTTCCCTGCCACAGAAAACCACCACAGGTTTATCAATGCCATCAAAAGTATTATTTTTCGAAGTACAAAGTAGATGAGGAAAATTAGGATTCTGTGTGTATTCAATGTGCCGCCATTGTTGTTTACAATGTGTGGAACGGTGCGCTGTGACAGGTTCAGCAGATTTATTGCATTCTGCAGACAAGGAGGACTGGCGTTTATCGCGTTTTGGGAAAAATGGAGAAAAGATGACAGAATAACACGGCAGATATAGGATTTTGTGTGAAATTAATAATTTACTTTTTAATACTGACCAGATACAATACTGATTTTGGTGGAAACCAATTGGCATTTATTGCGTTTTGGAACCAAACTTTTCAAATATTAATTAAAGATACAATTGTAGTCAGTGTATGCTTTATTACCCGTGTGATTTTTGTTTTTCCATGCATTATTCGAATAATACCCAAATTTCTTAATTTTTGTCCAACAAATCCCTTAAAAGTTTTTTTTTCAATTTTGTACAATACACCTCATATTCTGATGACGAGGGGCCACGACATCAGTTTTGGCTACTACTGTACATATAGTACACATACATGATTTAATTAAAAATAGCCCCTTAGTGGTTTTAAAACCCACAATGGTCAAAAATCTTGAAAACTCTTCTAGCTGGTTGTGTGGTTTTTCAATGCATGCAAGAAATATTGAGCTATATAACACAATTGATTTTTCTTCTGACTGGTCAATTTTTGCAGACATGAAGGGTTCAATCAATCAAAAAAAAAATTGGCCTTGAAAAATAAGTAACTTCTGCCTCAGTCAGGCAAAACAATACCAAAGATCACCCATAGGAGAAGCCTGGAGCTGCATAGAGACCATTCATGATAGAATCGGCCCAGATTTCCTTAAAAAGTGGGCACATCTGTCAAAGATGCCTCCTATCACACATCATAACCAAATTGTAATGTAACAATTTTCCTCAAAATAGCTCTCAAGGAGCTTTCTCACATGGCCCTGCCTTTTTAGATTAAACCACAGATGGCAAAAAACACGCTTACCAATATGCTGCATACATTGTCGATGTAGAACATTCAGCATTCAGCTTAAACCCATTTTTTTTTAACATATTGTAATATAAGTCAAATATATGAATACACATATATTTTACATTATATAAGTCCAATCTAAAACTCCACTAGGAGAGTAACATGTAGTTAAAACAACACAAGAACATTTCAAATGTATAGCTCGATGGGTCATTTGTATGCCGTACAACACGGTGAAAATAATGAGAGTTGCATCCGGGGATTATGACAGTCACTCACTGTCATCTATCAACATAAAGCACAGTCAGAGGATGTACCGAGGAAAACATGGTGTCGCAGGATAGATGTGCTGACTTTAGACAGCTGCTCAGCCAGTCACACAATCCAGGTTAATTGAAGTTCACCCTTTCTGATTGGTCAGTGATGGAACTTATTAGCATAGGTGGGAAGGTCAGCGGCTTTGCATTTCAGCTCACTTTTACCTTTCTTAATAGAATCAGGCCCGAAGACAATGAACCGTTTAAAGGTCAATAGACAGACTTCCCTGCATGACTGCACAGCAAGTGAACCTTGAGTCTGCCTGAATTGGTGCAGAAGTGTTGCTGGTATTGATCCAAAACAGCAACATAGCCAAGTCAAAAAATTCAATCTTCTGAATGGGAAATTTGTGAACTTGACATTTGATGCAGAGATCTTCCTCTGGTTGTCAGTTTTTAGTCATACTGTAATTGTAATATGGTTTTCCTATATTAGGAATGTGTATAGTGACCAATTTGGTGATTAGATTCTTATGGTTGTACGAGAGTCTGGTTGCACCAGGCTACTTTAATTGTGCCTTTAAGCAGATGAAAGAACAGGTGATTTGGAGTTTTCCTAAAAATATATACGAAAATTCTGCATGACCCTCAATGGCTCATCTGCAACCATGACAACAACATTTTGGTGGACATGACTGCACACAGATTGTGCCCTAATGATCCAGATAAAAGGACCAAAAAATCTACCATGGTAACCATAGTTTTTGTTAAAATGCCATAGCTACTGCGGTTAGTGTTACTAAAATAAAACTCCCCAAATCATTTGGTATTAGTCACCATTGTGATATAAGTTAGCTATAATGCAGAAACTGAGATCTTATTATAATATGTATTATGATATTACAGTATAAACAATAAATTGAGTATATTTGACAGCAGTTATGGTTAATATAATATATTTTGTGAAAGACATTAATAAAGTTTTGGTACATCATAACATATAAGGAGCTCAGATGCAAAAATGCCACCTCAGTCAAAAATAAGAAAATGATAACCGAATGCTCTCAGCACGTGATAAATGTTCATCAAGCATCTTCGCTTCAAATCCACTTAATTCTGGTCTTGACGCTGGGAGAATAAAAGGGACATGTCTCCACACTGACCAAACTAAATGTGTCAATGCATCTCTCGCGCTCCACGGCAGGCAGGGTGGACAGATAATTACTCAACATGTTTAATATGAGTGATTTCTTAAGTTATTTACGCCTGCCAGCTGTGTACAAACGTTGCTTTGTTCCGCTGTATGTAAGTCTATGAGAAGTCTAGTTTGTTTTCCCCCAAAAAGGGACGGTGACGAAATTTACATTTAAGTTCCCGGATGTGCCGGTCTGTATGTCAAGGAAGGATCCTTGGAAGCCAGAATTTCGAGGATGCTACGTCATCGAAATCCATCGAAGGACTGTTCCAATGTCGAGGATCCTCGGAATTGCAACCAAGGACTGAGTCCTTCATTCAAAAAATATCCCATATACAAGAAAGGATGCGTATGTGTATCCTTTGCGCTCTTCGCACTCTCAAATCACCCACAATCTTATGCGCGCGCGGCCGAAAGCACAACTTTTTACTGACGCAATGACGTGCACTTGCTAGCCTGTTCCATTTAGAGAAGCCTTGCCTAGCCTCTGAAGCAAGTGACTTGTAAGAACTAGTCCTGCCAAGGAAGTATCCTTGACATTGAGAAACGGCCTCTGTTCATTACCAGTAGGCCTAGGGCTCCAGACAAAATTTTTTCACTAGGAGCACAGTGGCCCCCAACTGAAAATTTTAGGGGGACAACCAGAAAATTTAGGGGCACACACTGTAAATCAACATGCTAACCAAATATTCACATTTCTACTAATTTCCACTGTATTACTAATAAATACTTTAATGATAGATGCAGAAAGTACAATGTGCCGTTTCAAATTTAGTGTCACATCACAAAAAAGGTCAAATTTACTGGTCTGACTGAATGTAAAATTCTCAAATTTTGGTGGCAAAATGCCACCATTTGGTGGCAGTCTGGAGCCCTGAGGCTACACATCAGTATCAAAATATCGGTAAACTCAGAGAGAAAGCGGAAGTTACCTGTGGCGTGCGGCCAGCGAACTCAGTGCTGTATTTGTAATGGCCAGTTATGACTTCATATCCACGGTCCATATTTTGTTGTTTTCATATCTGTGGCAAACGCTGACGGTCACGAAGTTGCTCGTGAACAAACAACATTATGTAAGGCAACGTCAAGCGGAACCTGCGTTTGCACATTAGGCTTCACAGAGGGTGTGCTAAAAACATCGGCAATTCGGCAAATAGATGGAAAACCGTTTTAAACGACTTTAGTGAAGAAATTTGGATATTAACTTTAGGTGTGCTCGACTTTTAAGCAGCGTGTGTGTGTGGAAACGTCCGCAAACAGTGCGGGGGTAAGCGTGTCATCTGTTGTTAAAACGTTAGTATTGCCCCAAACCTGTCAGCGCGGTCTGACATCATCCATTCTAAATGCCGTTAATCTATATTTTTGGTTCACGCATAGCGCTTACCGGTAAATTACTGGTAATCTTACAACCTCTCTTACTGGTAAATTGGCAGCACTGATTTACCGGAAAGGTTCTATTTACACATGACCTGTTAATTGGAATTTACCAGTAAATTACCAGTAAAGAATCTATGTGTGAAAGGGACTAATGTCATTAAAGTGGAATCACAGAACTTAAACCTAAGAGCATGATAAAAAATGAGCATTAACAAGAAAACATGTTAGATGCACTTAGAGGGTTTTGCATCTGAACTCTTCACATGTTTCAATCTTATTTGTGGTTTTATTTGTTACTATTTTGAATTTATATTTTAAGTCTGAGACACTTAAAACAATCATTCAAGCCTTATAAAAATCCACCATGTTTAAAACACCTACGAAACGAGCAGCTTTATTCAAAATGCTAAAATGGTAAAAATAATACACATTTTGATCACTTTGTGTTTTAGGGCAAGTTACAAAGCGCTACCAGTCTGTTCTCATTATCTCTTAAGGGTTGGAAGTTCAGCACATACTGTTCAGTCCAGTGCTGTTGAAAGTCTAGATTTGAGCTTTCGAGACTTATTTATGGCTGTGAAATTTAATAAGCAGGCAGTGAGTAATCCTCTTCCCAGCTCAGGCTGTAGGGCTAGGGACCATTACGCACCACAAGGGTACAACAACACTCACGCAGTGTACAGATCTGGCCCCATGATCAGAGAAAGGGCAGAGCCTGCTGTCCCGAACAGGGGGAGTAGAGTACAGTGTTGCTGCTTGGCAGCCACAAAAATCTGGCAGTGGACTGAAAAACTTTTGTTGAGTGGGCCAGACCGTGAGTTAGGCAGTGAGCGGACTTGGAAGACAGAGAACAAGAGCTGGTACGCTGGTCTAGCGGAGGTGCCCTGCTAACAGATGAAGGTCCAGAAGGCTACTAACAGGATGAGGATAGTTGACCACGTGGGCCTACGAGGATTAAGTGTCAGTGAGAGGTAAAGAGATTAGTTTAGAAAAACAAGCAGCATTTTTAACCTTATCACCCCACCCCTTACATGCCGAATACCATTTCCGTACACTTAGGTTTACTAACATCCACAGGGACCAACCACCGCTGTCACAGGGAATCCCGTGAAGCCAAAAGTTCGCACTATCTGTCAGGAATATCTCCTAATTTAGTGCCCACACACAGTTTCTTTCATGGAGATCTGGACACACAGTCGTTGGAAATTAACTATCGTAACTTTGGATGTGCGATAAATCAATGTGGACAACTTTCTTTTCTTTCCAAATGAGCAACTGTACATCCAAAAGGACTTGATCTATTGCAACATGCCATTGAAAACAGGATCACTGCTCATTCTGGTGTTGTTTACCCTGCAAGCCACCAGAATCAAAGGTAAGCCAGTGTTGAAATGCATCTGTTCAAATGCTACGCTATGGTTTTAGTGCACTCTACTTTGTGTGTCTTATACTATAGTATCTTCTACAACACAGCAGGTGTTTTGGCATCTAAAAGACTATTTAAATATTTTAGAAGTCAATTTGTAAAGACAAAAAAATTTCGTAAACTAAAAGCCTCATAAATTCTTTTATAAACATTTGCTACGAAAAACGCCATTTGCCCTTTGATTTTCGATATGTCGGAACGGTAAACATGTTTGAGAAATGTGTCATGCAGGTTTCAAATGCCTCTTGTTTGGCTCCGGCGTTCAGAGGCTTCATTCATTAGCAGAGAAAAACAAAAGCCATTCTGTTTATGGCCGTGTGGAACGTTAATCTCTTCCGGCTTGTAGTTTTGCTGCAGGGCCTCTCATTTTTTGAAGCATGGCTCAATTAGGATTTTTGCCCTTCATGACTGCACATGTGCTCAGCAAACATTCGGATCTCAAAAGAACAGATGATCAACCCAGGTTTATCCTTGCTAATGAGTCACATAACCTGTGTATCACTGGCTCTTCAGCTGGCAATTTATTAATGGCAGACCCAAAACAGACACACGCGATAATTGAGATCTTTAAATCTCGGAGCGATCAGCTCACTGTCTTTCATTACAAACATCTCAAACTAATAGGTACACAAGTGGCACAAGGCCAAGGTGCCTTCAGAATAATTAGACTGGAAACCCGATTTAATCTGACAAAGTGAAAGATAAATTACAACAGCGGTGGAAATGTTGCAAATCGAACATCATTAGCCATATAATCATTTGCATAAATCTATAGGATTTAATAAGAGACTTACAGTTACAATTTTGATTTGTTGGTATCAACAAAACAAAATAATTGAGGATGGTTGGTTATTTGCTGGTTGATCCAAAACCCAGCAACGTTCTGGTCATGCATGTTATGGACCTGGTGAGCAGATCAGTGTTTTAAACACGTGTTGGTGACTACTGTAGCTGTAATGAAAGAAAATCTGCTTTAGATAATACACAAAAGTTATTTTCGTCTATGCACAACATCTACACAATTAAGTAATAGTTAATCCAAAAATAAAATATGTGTTTAATTTTGTCATGCTTACATTCCTCTAAAACATTTTTCAAAAGAAAAGGTGACAGAATGATAGCCGCAATCTCCATTTACTTCCATTCTATGAAAATGCAATGAAATAAAATGGTGAGAAAATCTCTTAAGCCACATCTGAAATCGCATACTGTGACAGTAGGTACTGAATTAGATAAAATCAACAGTTAAAACAGTAGGTGCTATGCTATATAGTATGAATATGAATAATGTAACTAAATTCTGCAACATGATCTCACGGAAAGTCGTGTTATAGTCACGCAAAATTTGATCAATTTATTCGTGTCCATGACACGAATGTACTTTTATGTATTGGTTTCTGCATGTTTTTCTTCCGCTTTTAAAACTATTCTCGCCTGGAGTTGGGGTTAGAGTTAAGGTTTGGGTTAGGATGTCTAAAAATGTAACAGAAAGTGATTCTAACCCCAACCCCAAGTGAAAATAGTAAGAAAATAGGAAAAAAACAATACATAAAATGAAACGGAAAAAAAGTCGTGCAACACACATAAAAAACAATTTATGGAAATTCGTGCTAGTGTCACAAAAAAGACACTTGCATGAAAAGCTTAATTTTGTGCCATGGACACGAATAAATTGATAAAATTTTGAGATAAGTCTGAAATTCTAACATATACATCTGCCATGTTGATACATCATGTGAGATCTTGCTACTTTTCGCCTACTGTGTTTCGAATACTATGAATTCGGGGCATAACTGGGCGTTTACACCAGATGCGGTTGAGGCGGCAAGTGAAGATTTACATGTTAAGTCAATGCAAAGACGCAATTAGGCATCCTGCGGAGCGGTATGCGCGGTAGGCGCGGCGCGAATGACTCTGAAGGCGCGAATTGAGCGTTGTTGCGGGAAACGCACAAGTTGTAAAAATCTGAACTTCGGCGGATTTCTGCGCCGCGTTAACCAATCAGGACCTTGCTGTATTAGTGACATGGTATCAGGAAATGAGCGGAGTCTCAGCAGAGTCGCAGAAGCCCCTCCCATGATGCAAATTTTCGCGTGAATGTCTCGAATGACTAGAATTTCGAGCGTGAATGAAGCGCATAAACTCAAAATGTTCAAGCGTCCAACTACGCGTGATTAGCGCGTTTTTGCCGCCTCTATCGCGGATGGTGTGAACGCACCTTAAAACTAGGGATGCACGATATATCGGCCGACATATCGCTATCGGCCGATAACTGCTTATTTTTAATATTATCGGTTATCAGTCTGATAGCAAAATTAAGCCGTAAATGAAAGCAGATAAACTATGGATTATTTTGGTTTGTCGAACAACTTCACTTGCTCATTGCTGGCCATGTGGAGTTTTGATTGGTGCTTTCTGTGACATAGCACGAAGATGACATGTGTTGCGGGCTTAAGAAGAGTATGCTAGTCTAGCACAAAGACAAGATGTCCGCGGTCTGCGAGTTTTTCATTGTGAAAATAATATGAATATTTATCGGCCTATAGATATCGGTTATCGCCCCCAAATTTAAAGAGTTATCGGTTATCGGCCAAAAGTTCCATATCGGTGCATCCCTACTTAAGACTCGCCTTGCCTACTGCTTTTTACCTAAAGTATGTAGTATGGAAGTAGGCGGTTTCAGACGCAGCGATAGCGTGTAACATTCTGCCTTTCTGTATTCCACAGAAGATATACAGTCAAGTTTTGAACCAAATGAGATTGAGTATGAATTTTTTTTTTTTACTTTCCAAAAAGTACACTACTTTGACTAATCTCATCATTAAAGTTATTAAGCAAGACTCAATTGACTCTAGTTATAATTCGACTTCAAAGACATGCATTTATCCTTCACTGTACTTTAGTTTATACAATAACAACGTTTATATTGTTAATGCTAATATGTCTACAACTAAGCTTATAATAATATGTAAATTCTAGTGAGGTACACTGAAGTCCAAGGGAGCCCAAGGCTGAGCTAAGCTTAATGCTTTAAGAAGCTCTCTGAAGTTTACAAGCTGGTCAAACAATGCTCCATTTTCAAAACATTTAGCTAAATCTGATGTTTACCACCTTAATTTCGTTGCATAACATCATGACCCGGCCTTCTTTCATTATAAATCTGTTCTTTGTAATGTAGCTCAACCAGAAAACATGGTACCAATGATGCCATTGTAGCGGGTTTGAATCTTAGGAAATGTACATACTTTTTGATAAAAGTATCTGCCAAATGCAAAAATGTAACAATAGTAAAGACAAAATGATTGAGCTATAACTACTGAAAAGACAAGATATGAAACTATGCCAAACTGCTTTCATTTGACATAAAAAAACATTCAAAATGGATTTTGATATGAACTATTAACTGCATGATTGTCTTATGCTTCATTTACCAGTGGATAATTAAATTCATTATTGTCTTTTTGCACTGCATTTGCTCAACAATATGATCTGAGGTTAATGAAGCAAATTTTGTTTCCATTTTAATGTCTTGCGGTCTAAACCTTACAAGTCTGTAAATAGACAGGTACCAGTAAAACATCAGGTGTAAGGCTCTTAATGACATCAAGCGCTGGTTAACTCAATGACTCTGACAAAGTCATTAGATAACAGTTAAGGCCATCTTGTAATCTAGATTTATAAATGGGCTGACTCCAAGAATGCGTCATTCAGGGTCTTACCTTGGCATTTCCATGCAACCTATGAATAGCCTTCAAGCATTCTTAATGACTTCTTCACTCAGTTTCATGTTTTTAATTGAAAAGATCAAAAACATTGCATAACAGCAATTAGACAAAAACTACAGAGTTGACCTTTACAAATCTTATCTGGCGAATGTGCTTAACATCTGCATGGATGGTGTTATAACCGACTGCTTCACTTAAGGAGCCCTATCCTATTAAATGTTCATTCAGCATACTAATCACAGACTTCGAATAGTGTCTGACTAGTATTATATACTGTTCATGTACTGTCCTTCGGTAACACATACACATACTGTTGTTTTCACATTAGCAGAACTAAGTGCAGATGACTGGATTCTTGGGATCAGGAATGTGAAGTACAGGCACTTTCTGGAGACGCCACGGGCTATCAAACACCTGCCAGATGCCGGAGTTTCATTTACTCCAGACAGTTATCGAGCAAAGAGATCAGCGACGTTTAGTACAGGGGTGAAATTGTGCCCAAAGGAAAGCATGGCGGAGGTCATCAGCAGCCATAAAGCCTACTACAAACTGAGAGGTAGGACAATATCCACCCTAACCTCCACAAGGGACTTACTGTAGCATTAAGCATCAGCACCAAATTTGGCTACTACACCTTAGATACTCATAAATCATAATTAACCTCCAAGTTGTGTAAGCCTTCTGAGAAAAGAAGGATGAAGCAAAGTCAAAAAATAAGAAAAATGGCTGATGACCAAGTATGGATTGAAGTAGTTTATATACAGTAGAAACAGGCTTTGTTCTTTGTGTCAAGTCATTTTGTAAATATTTCTCTTTGAAGTATCCACAGATCGATGTAAATGAGGAAAAGACCGAAAAACCAAAACAATTCCTGTGAACCTGGTTTAATGCATTCACAACCTGTTCAACAATTTTCAATTGAACTTATTTTTAATGGCTGTATATGGACTAGTTCACCCGAAAATAACAAATTACTTACAGATGTTCTCTCATAATTTATTCACAGATGTACATGACCTATTTTCTTTAGTTAAACACAGAGTTATCAAGTTATTAAATACAATCCTGCCCAATTAATTGTAATGGCATGAAGTGGTGGTCAGAGTTTTGAAGCTTACATAAGCCCATACATTCATCAATAATAAGCCAAGACTCCTCTCTTCGGTCCCCTAAAGCAAAATAATGATGAAAAAAATGATGTTTTTTTGCTTTTTAGCGCTCAATACTGTGTGTCGTAATGTCAGCAAAGTAACAGATCAGCAATGTAAATTCAAATATTGCGGTATGTTATTGTCGAAACGCTCAACAACTAGAGAAGCAAGAACCAATGAGATTGGAAGTTATTGACGTGCCACCATATCAGAATTTAGCCAATATTCCTTTAGAGAGTCCCTATGTAGAGGTCTACACGGAAGACCCGAGACTCGAAGACCCGGGACCCGACGACGGCTCTCTAAAGGAATATTGACTAAATTCTGATATGGTGGCATATATTTGGTGGCATTATATGATCTATATTTTAAATGATCAGCCGGGTCGGGTCTCAATCTATTACTTCGGGTCCCAAGTCTGTTTAACATTGTGGGTAATACCCGAGGTCAGCAAAAACAGCAACAAAAAACAGCAACAAAAACTTAGATGAACTGTCGCATACATTTTTTCTATGATGCTAAAATTGCGTTAAAAAGTTTATATTTGGTTGCTCCAACCAAGCAGCTAACGCGCATGTGCTCTTTTAATGTTTCTATGGCTACCAGTCAGGAGCTTCTGCAGTGAGACGCAATGACTTTACCTTTGACCCCCCTGCGCAAAGTGACATCGGAATTACGTCTTTTTCATGTCATTTTTTGGAGGTCCAAATTCGGTCCATAAAAGGGGTTGTTTTGTAACCCCAGGCGACATCTTTTTTTCGACGTCTTCTGCACGTCTAAAGGTTAACATCCGTAGGACCTCCGTGTAAGGAAAACAGAGATGAAAAAAGCGAAAATAGAGGATTGTCTCTGCACTACACCCATTCATTGCAACACCGAAACACTTCAGTCATTTCCTGCTGGCGGTGGGATTCGAACTACCGATCTCTGAGTTACACGCAAGTCTCGCTAACCACTCAGCGTTATGAGAATATGTGAGAATATTTTCATGTTAAATTGTTAGTATGGTCATTTACTTTTAATATAACGAACTACACATTTAATTACAGATTTTAAAGTGTACATTTAGATGAATTTGTATATAATTCAAGAAAGCAGAAAAAACAGTACTGTATAAATAATATAGACTATTCGTAAGTATTAATCATGTTGGTACAGTAATGCTGATATTTGTAAATAAACACATTTTTATAGGCCTAATCATGTAATATAGACATAGGCCTGTCATAGACGTCCAAATGACGTCCAAAGAATTACCCAGTTCAAACGTCAAATGTTGCCCGCAAAAATGACGTCCAAATGACGTCCAAAAAATTACCCAGTTTAAACGTCAAATGTTGCCGTAAATATGACGTCCAAATGACGTCCAAAAAATTGCCCAGTTCAAATGTCAGATGTTGCCCGTAAATATGACGTCCAAGTAGGGTCGTGGTTGGACGTCCAAGTAGTGGACCTAGTTTGGACGTCGAAAAGATGTCCAGAATTGGTCATGGACCGACGGACCCAATATAGACATGATCTGCACGTCTATCCGACGTCCTGTGTTTAGTGGGACAATACATGAATATCAGCTGACGTCACTCACTTGTCTTCCGCCATTTTGAGGACCTGAAGTTGTCGCAAAAGAACTAGAAGCTATGCCTTCAATATACTGTGAGCATCAAAATCGCTATTTTAACAACACTAAGAAGGCTCAACACAACATGATATTTTGCTCGAAGTATCGCCTGTGTCTCTACACGTAAACTCGAGCATTGAAAACATTGTTTGTGAACACAAAGTTAACTAAAAAGAACTGACTTTGGATGATTTGGCGTCCGCTCGCCACCTTCTTCCCAGTCAAGATGTATCGATCTTCAATGGCGACGTAAGGAGGGAGGAGAGTAAAGATTGATATCTCCTAAAGCATAGTTCCATAAAAATGCACGGATAATTCGTTGTTTTGTCGCAAGTGAAAAACAATATTCACCTTCTAGTTGAAAAAGGAGCCTCATATGAGATTCATTCATTCGCATTCGGAAATCGATTATTTATGTCTGGCAGAGATGACGAGCGAACACCATAACAGCCAAAGTCAGTTGTTGAAAACCTTTCTTTTTAGTAAACTCTGTGTACACAAACAATGTTCCCAATGCTCGCATTCGTGTGTGGAGATCCAGGTGGTACTTCGACCAGGGTTTCGTCTTGTGTCGCGCCTTCTTATGTTGTAAAATAGTGGTAGTTCAGTAGCAGCGGAAACCCGCTAGAAGAACGCATCAGGGATCGAGTAGGCATCACACCCTAACCAAGAAATATTTTTTTAAAGTAGCGTTTATTTTCATGACAGTCGAGATGCGACATGTTGTCTTTCGTAGCCCTTTACTGTATCCATAAGAATCATAGACGGTAAAAGATAAGAAATCCGTAAATCGTAGCAAGGTAGCCAATGCTTGTCAATAGCCTACTGGTACTTGGTAGGTCCTCAAGATGGCGGCATGACGTAAAAGGTCACATGACTGAAATCCATCTATTGGCTCTTTTATTTAGAAGGCGGGACCTATTCCGCCGTACCGCACATTTTGCACTGACTTCTCAAATTTTTATAATAATATTATAAATTGACCGTCTTGCTGTTATATCTAAAGTTATTATCACCATGACTGTAAAGTGGACTTTTAAAGCTGGAATAAGCATTAAACATTTCAATCGTCAAGAGAGGAATAACATGGATGGAACTTTCTTGGAAATAAGGATGGTGCATCACACAGTTAGGTACAAGAAGGGAGAAGACTAACTTCTATGGGTAAGACAAAAGTTTAATTTTCGCTACTTGTTTATAGACTTATTAATAACATTTAGCTAAAGAATATTTGCCGGTCGGGTCTGTGTGTTCCCGGACGGGTTCGGGTCCAGATTTTAAATAATAGACGGGTCCGCTTCGGATACGGATCCAGCTTTTAAATAATAGATGGGTCCGGGTCGGTTCCAGGTCCAGCTTTCAAAACAACAGACAGGTCCGGGTCGGTTCAGTGTAGCACATTTACGGGTCTGATCGGGTTCGGGTAGGAATTTTTGGACCCGTGTAGACCTCTACCCCCATGACGTTGCTAAAAAGGACGCCATTTTGTGTATTTGGTGTAATGCAATGTGTTCATGTATTTGATGGTTAAAAAACTCATTATGATCAAAATCTTGTAACTCGATAGGATTTATTTTATATCATGATAATGAAATGTATCACTGTATAGTTTTATGTTATTAAAATATTTAATGCTATAGAATTTTCATAATTCTCATAAATATCTTATTAAAGGTAGAAAAGTTATTTAGTTTAAGAGCAGTGAGAGATTTTCTCTCAATGCTATTTGATTAACATGAGTGACAGACAGAAGCAAAATTAGGTAACTTCCCCTTTAAGACCAAAGTCCGGACCCAATACTGTTACACATGCGTTTACTTAAGACCTAAATGGTTGTGTTTATGAGAATTTTTACGCATGTGTGTATTTAAGGCCAATAAAGCGGCAAAAATCCTCACACGCCTAATTGCGCGCTCCTTTGTTTGTGTTTCAATGTCTTAAAATCACTTGTTTTAAAACTGCGGTGCTTAAATACATGTACAAACATGTATCGAGGCGTGTAACCTCGATAGAGACGATATTTCAAAATCTCTACTGGTTGACAAATTTCTATCGGTTTATCATATCAACCGGTTTATCGCTCACCCCTATACTGAACATTATTGTTGCTCCTCTATGCCCTGCTTTTCTGAAGCGTGTTGATTTGTACAAAGCTCATCGTTTTAAAAAGTGCAGTGTGTCCAAATACCTCAAGCATGTGACGTAAATGTGTCCATGTTTGGAAGATCAGCTCCCTACAGCAGATTATATGATCTTCAATACCTTATCAATACAATCCAGAAAATGCACATGACTAAGCTAATCGATGAACTTTGCCAGCGCAGCTTGAGCAGAACATAACACATAGGATACTAAAACAAAAAACATGTCTGCATTTTTGATCGTAAAAACGAAAAACAACAAGCAACTTTACATTGCTCAAAACTCGAGTTTGAATCATGGTTTAAATAATCAGTAGCAAACTTTTTAAATATGAAAACATAGGCTACAGGCTGTGAGTCAGAAGCAAGTCAAATTTCAGTATGCTAATGTGCATCTGGTCCACATCGACTCATTACGGAACTAAACTGTTGCCTTCAATCCTTACATTCATTGTTGTCCAAGAAAAGAGATTTCACTTGGAGATGATGATGCTAAAGCAAAATCACAGACTGTCAAATCATGAAAAGGAAAATAGGGGCTCTTTATATGCAAATTCTCAACTTTAGGTAAATTAAAGAAGGTACATTTCAGCCAGAACTAGAGCATGATTTTGAATACAGATAGCACTATTTTTGTGTGAAACGATGTATTTTGGTTGATTCATTTATATATTTTCTTAAATATAACCAGTTAATGGTTAAAGGAATGTTCCATTTTCTTAAAAGAAAAATCCAGATAATATACTCACCACCATGTCATCCAAAATGTTGATGTCTTTGTTTGTTCAGTTGAGAAGAAATTATGTTTTTTGAGGAAAACATTGCAGGATTTTCTCATTTTAATGGACTTTAATAGAGCCCAACATTTAATACTTAACTCAACACTTAACAGTTTTTTTCAACAGAGTTTCAAAGGTCTATAAACGATCCTAAACGAGGCATAAGGGTCTTATCTAGCAAAATGATTGTCATTTTTGACAAGAAAATAAAAATATGCTCTTTTAAACCATAACTTTTCGTATAGGTCCGGTCCAGTGCGACCTAACGTAAATGCGTAGTGACGTAGGGAGGTCATGTGTTACATTTATAAAACGCACATTTGCGGACTTTTATAAACAATAAACTGACACAAAGACATTAATTAGTATCAGTTGACACACAATAACGTAGGAACAGTCCTCTTTCAACGCACTTGTAAACACTGGGGCGGAGTTTCGCGTTCGTCCTCTGTGACCTCTTGACGTCATGACGCATTGCGTGCGTGGGGACACGCTGGCGCATCATGATCTAGACGAGAAGTTGTGGTTTGGGGGTGGATGATTTTTGTTTTTCTTGTCAAAAATGACGGTCGTTTCGCTGGATGGGACCCTTGTGCCTCGTTTGGGATCGTTTGCGGTCCTTTGAAACTCCGCGGAAGGACTGTTGAGTGTTGAGTTGAGTGTTGAATGTTGGGCTCTATTGGAGTCCATTAAAATGAGAAAAATCCTGCAATGTTTTCCTCAAAAAACATAATTTCTTCTCTACTGGGCAAGGACAGACATCGGCATTTTGGATGACATGGTGGTGAGTAAATTATCTGGATTTTTCTTTTTTAGAAAATGGAATATTCCTTTAAGCTAGATGCAAAGCTTACCGTTGACATTCACGTCGTTAAAAGATGAATTAAATGTAAACAACAGAGTGCAGGCAATTCATTTAAATATCTTGACATGTTTTAATATACATTATTTGGTCTGTGGTCATTTTTAAGTAATATTCGAGCAGGTTTGTGGCATGCCCTAAATAGTTCTCATGATATTTATCAGTTTGTCAAGAAGCCGTGTGGGAGGCTTTCCGGATCTTTCTTGACAGAGTTCCTGACACCACGGAGTACCAACAGTGGGTGTACGCCTGTCAGAGAGACTCGCTTTGCATGGAAGATTTGGCCAGGAATTTTAGTAGCACACAGGAGCATCTTGACATGGTAGCCAGTGTGAGTATATACAAATGTGCCGCAAATTATTATTTAATGTATTTAAAATTAAATACATTTTTATTTATGCAGATTTATTTAACTTACAGAGAGTGAATGCTCAATCTGAACAGGAGAGGTAAGAATCCTGAAGATGATCCACTAGCTTCTTTCCCTCAGTATTATTGGTATGCAATTTACTATCCTTATTTAAGGCCTTAACCCCAGAACGTTCAAAATGAGGTCACCTGACTAATGGGAAATGAGAAAATCTCAGCCTGTCCTTTGAAAAACAAAGTTTGCTCATATTTAGTGGCCTAGCTAAGCATTGCTCTATGACCTGATCCACTTTAATAAGAGGGATCTGTGCCCAGACATATTACGCTTGGGTGTTAGAGCCACACAAACATACCCGGCCTTACATGCAAACAACCCGCTTATCGGGGACAAAGAAATTTTATTGCATTTATCATTCCTGAATTGATTCATCTGTTCTCAACACGTTTTCAATTATTTTCAGGGCTCTCACACCTGCACCAGGAGAGAAATGTAAGTCCCCACCACTCAAATGGAAAAATATCGGTTGATGTTATAAAAATGTGACTGATTGATGACTTTTCATATGTTAGGTTCAAAGAGTCCCGCTGAGCCTTTCATCACAGAATCTGACAGGGTACGGCTACAACCTCTCGCGTTTTTGAATGTGCACTTACCATACTGATGAAGTTTGAAGCAAATAAATTGACTAGTCTCTGATTTGATAGGAAACTGGAGCACCAGATGTTGTCACTCAGAGGCTGGTGGAGCACGTTGTCGAGTTTAGTGTGACTATAGTAGACCCCGTCTACAGTGTACTACTGAATGATATGGGCAATCCTCAATATGAAGACCTTACTAACAATCTTCACAAGCAGGTTAGGGGAAACTATGTGCAACAATAAAATGGTTAAACAATAATTTATATTAATAAGTCAGTAATAACATGTAAGCGTGCATGCACACCAAGGCGTTTATGGTGGCGGCCCATGTCTATGTGTTTAATTGTTTCTAATGGAAGCACTGCTCTTTTAAAAAAAATCCAGCAGCTGGCGGTTTTGTCCAACTTTGGATGAAAGATCAGCTTTCAATGTCCCTTCTCACTTGGACATCCATTCAGTGGAGGAGGGGCGGAATAAACATCACAACAACCAATCGGCGCATCATTTAAAGCAGTGGTCTCCAACATGGTGCCCTCGGGGCTATCTACGAATAGCCCCAATTTGAACTCATTCCCTGCCAGCCTTTTTTGAAAAGTTGGCCGCCAGCATTTTTTGTGATTTTCACAAAAGTTTTGCAAAATGCCTTCCAAGAAATTTTTCTTCTAAAAAAATAATATATAAACATACAAATATATCAAATTAAAGAACAGACCCTCCACTTTTAAACAAACAAAAAACAAACAAAATGGAAAAATAGTTTCACCTACAGTGTCTTTATTTTTTTTCTCTGTTTATAAACTCTTAAATATGGGTATTTTCTTCAAAAATACAAAGAATTTAGCAAAAAGCTGAAATAACTGCATTTTTGTGAAGGAATTTTGTTAGAGATCAGATTTAGAATGATTATCAAAACATACACGGAGTGTACAATTAATAAATATTTTTTTAGGGCTGTCAAAAGATTAATCGCGATTAATCGCATCCAATATAAAAGTTTGTGTTTACATAGCATATGTGTGTGTACTGTGTATAAATATTATGTATAAATATAAATATATAAATAATAATTATACACAGTACACACACATATGTTATGTAAACACAAACTTTTATTTTGGATGCGATTAATCGCGATTAATCTTTTGACAGCCCTAATTTTTTTGCTTTAGTTTTTTATAAATTGGGTATCTAGTGGATAATTGCAGTATTACAAATTTCCATAAAAACTTGAAGAGCACGTTTTTTTTTTCATGCAAATGTTCTCTCTTAATTGACGAGATAATTTGTCAATGGCAGGAAATCAGTTAATATTTATTAGAGCTGCAACTATCGACTATTTTTTTCAACCGATTAATCTATCGATTATTTTTTTGAATATTCTAATGATTTTTTTTCACCAACAAATAATAAATGTACCATCAGCCGTCTCGTCATTTTGAAGTCGGAGAGCCCCATGATGTTTTCTAGTAAGATGTTCATGCCCAGATGTGCTGCTGTGGTATGCCATTTCAGTTTTACACAGTATGTGTTTTATTTGGTCTCTGCTTAAAGTATTCCCAACCTTTTGATCGTGTTCTGGTTGTATAACCCTTGTATCACCCGGTCGTAGCTGAAACCGCCTTCATTTCTAAATGTAAACAGTGCGACACATCAAAACATTTATGGCAAATCAACGTAATTATGTAATCGACTATGTTGACGTGTCTTTCCAGCGCTAATATTTATTTATTACATATTTTTATATTAGCTTTGCTTCTTTTATATATGGTAACATTGTAAACAATGATAAAACATATCAACGAGTAAAATAAAATCAACAAGTACAACAAAAAAGTTTTGAGTAGACTATCAAAAAAGTAGCCCTCCAGATTTTTTATCCATTTCATCCCTTGCTCACAAAAAGGTTGGAGAGCCCTGATTTAAAGACTGATAAACAAAGCAGAAGTATCATAGCAACCCAAGCGCTCAGCTGAAAAAAGCTGGCAGTTGGCATCCGCCTGCCGTTTTTAGCCACTTTTAAAAGCTTTGGTGTGCACACCTCCTAAGTCAAGTAATTTATATACCAACATGTCTGGTAATCCATAAACTGGTGTATGTTGACAACTGAATTATGTGATAATGGATGTATACGTTTTCTTTATGCGCTAATAATACAGTACATCAATTTTATTTCAAACTTACAGATGCTGCATGTTTTTGACAAGCTTCCTGGGTTTAAAGGCATTCGAGTGCTGGGATTTCGGTGAGTTTATAGTGGAACTGTGGGATTCACTCAGATAAAGTCTTCAGTCTATTGAACTTGAAAATTGCATTTTTGGATGGGTAATTTTTTCACAGCTGTATTTTGGAGTAAGCAGTTAAAAAAAATGGCAAATTGTATTCTGAACACTTGTGTTCCAATTACTGTACAATTATGTTTGGCTTCACTATAAACATTGTTCCTAATGCTTTATGAAAGAACATCTGTGGTGTAAATTAAAATCATTACAGAAAGAGTTCAGCCAAAAAATAAAAAGAGTGTAATTTTTTTCTTTTGTATATGCAAGGCAGATTTTTATATATAATTGTGAGCATGTCAATATGACAGCTCATATAATTCCCTTTATCACACTGAACAGAGCTGGAGGTGTAGCAGTGCACTTTGCTGTAGTGTTTGAGACTGATGGCATGAGAGTCGCAGAGGATGCAAGGTCAGCTGATGAATCTGACACAATGGAAGTGCTAAAGGACATGGTGGCAACAGCACTAAGCGTAGCCACGTCGCTTCCTGTGGACATGCTTTCCCTAACTTTTGATCCAGGTACACAAGATCAATACGAAGGCTCTATGCGGAATACAAATATCTAACCCTATCTGTTGTCGGTAGACTCAGCAGTAGAAGAGGAGCAGCAGAACACTGGATCTAGTACTCCAGCCAAATTACCTGGGGAAATTAGTACTCCATCTACAGAAGTAACCTCTAAAGCAACTTTTGGAAGTACAACCACCTCCTTTGGAGATCTAGGGAATGATAGGACTCAAGTAAACTTGAATGAGGGAACAACAAGTGGCATTATATCGAAAGTACTCAATACATTGTCCAATGTGACCACAATGGCGACAATAAAACCTCAGACAGCCAGAGAGCTAATAAGCAGCCCTAAACTTGAGGAAAATCTAATCACTAAAGGCACTTTAGGGACAGGAGGTACATCTTTCAAATCTGTAGAAAGTCATTGTACAAAAGTATTAGCTTCAAAAGAAAATCTGCTTTAAATTTATAACCTAAGGTAGACAGGCTACGAATGTGAGAATTAATTGAAAAGCATCTATAAATGTGAAATTACAAAGACACTCTATATAACTGGTTCTTTCTTTTCAAGGATCTCCAAGAACCACAACAGAGGATTACTTATTAGAAATGGCTGAAGTCCAAGTGGATGTTGGAAATGAAATTGCTGCCACAGCTGCATCCCTGGACTTCGGTTCTCTTGAAGTGGCAAAAGCATCTACTTCAAGTCGCCCTGAAATGGATATTGATATGACACCGGAGGCCTCTCCAGCAGAGGCAACATCATCAATTGTGGCATTCCTAACACCCACTGAGCGTCCTGAAGGTGCTTTCTTTCAAGAAGATGACACAGAACTTAAAGGGACTCCTGCCAAAGGTTTTCCCTCATACACTTCCAATCCAATAGAAAGCCCAGAGTCAGGCTCTCTGGGTGACCACATACAGCCTCCTTCAGAACTTATTACTCCAACTCTTCCTGCAGCAAATCCCTCAAGACTAATGCCCACCGAAGAACTCATTTCACATGTGACCCCTGAGAATTTCCTGGATAAAGACGGACAGCCACTCTGGACTGTTTTACCTTCCCAACGTGAAGTTGTTAGAAAAAATGACACAGACATAAAAGAGGATGTTGGACAGTCTGATAAGGAAGAGGAGATTCGGGAATCTGGGAGTGGGTTCTCCTCAGAGACAGATGAACAATCCTCGGCTCCTCCTCTAGACTTTGTTACCACTCCTTCTGTGATGGCTTCTTCTAACCAGGCAAAAGAGTTAGTGGTCTTTTTTAGTTTAAGTGTGACTAATATTATGTTTTCGGAAAATCTTTTCAACAAGAGCTCTCCTGAGTACAAATCGCTGGAGAACACTTTTCTCGAACTGGTAGGTAAACATGCTTTTGCCTTTAACTTTTTCTTGCTACATGCCTTTTTATCTACACTTTATTGTTAGCCTTTTATTTGCGCTGCTGTGCTGTGTCATCTGCCTTCAGGGGAACAGTGTGGCTCAAAAAGATACACATTTTAAAAAATCTATTATATTTTATGCTAGGATACTTTGTGAGTCTCTTAGATTTTTTCTTTGAAGTTTTTTTTTTCATTTAAGACCGAAAACCCATATCAAAGTTAGTTTTCAGTCGAAATGGAACCTTGTAAGGCAATTTCAAAATTTAATTTAGATTTTATCTTGTAAAACTGCTGTTTTTTTTCAACTAGAAGCAATTCTCTCAACCGAGTGACTCGCTGAACCCTGAGGCCTCTAGTCAACAGACTGTGAGAGAACAGAGGACATTAGCTTCCATACCGGTACATCTGTAAGCCCAGCTTGAAATAGCATAATTAATTGTAATTCTTGGCACTTATCTTGACACTAAATTATGCACTCTTTTCTAATTACTTTCTACTTATCATAGTTCAGAATAATAAACCACTGCTAACTAACTAAAACTAACCACTTGTAAAGTGACAAATTCACTTAACCGCTACACTGATTTTGCACAAAAACTACAACTTATTTACTATCCACCCTCTATCACATAATAGTAAGGATAGCCAATTGCCTGTAGCCAGCATAAATGATGCTCGGGCCAGTGAGGCACCGTCACAAAAGTTTATAATTTGCATGTTTTTTGAGGCCATGCCAATTTGAATATTTAATAAATGAAGGCATGAAACAGATGTCAATGCACTATTTACATGCTGTTTGAAAAGTTTTGTGTGTACACACATCCAAAGCTAGCGGCAAGACAGTCCCATCTAAAGTTTGCTTTTATTGCACTTGTACAGACATATTTACACAAAATTATCTCAAAATGCCTGCATTATCCTCGAAAAACATAGTAGTTTAAAGCCCTATTCGGACAGGATTAGTTTTACAGGGGGACCTCTGAGAAAATCGTGCTTCTCAGAGGTCCTCTGTGTTTTTAATCCCGTCCGAATCGGCCATGTCTGTGTTTTTCTCTGACGACCTCCGTAAAAATTCCAGAGCAATTTACCTACTGTTTTTCCGCCGAACTCAGAGGTCCTCTGAGAAATTTAATCCCGTCCGGATGCAAATGTCTGTGTTTGCCCGCAATATCTTTTGAAAACGCGGTTCATTTCGTGTTTTGGCCAACGTGATCTGCCGTAAGGTCTTACTAATGCGCGTATATATTGTATTTCCTGAGTCCCATTCATTCAGATGTGAATGTTTTTTCGCATTCGCCAAAATAAAGTATTTAAATCAAGACGAGCTGAATATCATACACTGTTAAGACTAAACAATGTAATATCATTAACATTATAAGAAACTCCGTTCAAAGTTGTTCAACTCCAGAATGGTAATGTTAATTAATAAAGATATTAAATTTTATTAATCATTATTTCTTCATTTCTTTGTGTTTGTTATAAGCAGACAGTTATATAAAACACGTAGGCTAACGTTACTTTAGTAGGATTTGTATGTTTTATTTTGATTTGTTAAAATTAAATTAATAAATTACATGTTTTGTCATAATTTTACATTCAAAGCAAAATATTTAACATTACAAACACGCGTATCCAGAGCACGTGCTACTGCAAGGCCCAAATGCATGAAACAGACACTCATATCTCTGGAATAGCCTGCATCATTTTAATCCCGTCCGAATCGGTACATAAAATCACAGACGTCCTGGGGGACACGCTGAAACTCAAACGTCGTTTGGAAAACTAATCTCGTCCGAATAGTGCTTATGTCATAAAGAGCACCTATTGTTCAATTCACGTTTTAAACGTTTTCCTTTGTTGTGCAAGTGTGTATTAGTACATGTTAACAATATGCAGAGGGTCCATACCCCAAAGTAAACGATGATGCGAGTTATCGTCTCCAACGTATATCTCTTTTCTTGGACTACAACAAACACACGGATTGTAGGCAACAGTTTACTTCATGGGATTGGTGATGTAGACAAGAGCGACATTATCATAACTCCCTCGTCTGTGCACTGAAAAAAATGATTCATTGAAATGAATCAATTTTTTTAGATAAGTGGTTGCAATCAATTTATTTACGCTACATTTAAACAAAAAATATTAGTAAAGTAAAATAAAATATAAAACTTTTGTTTAAATGTAGTTTAAATAAATTGATTGCAACCACTTACCTTAAAAAAATTGATTAAATTCAATGAATCATTTTTTTCAGTGTGCTTGGTTGTGGGTCAGGCTAACTATTGCGGCATAAGTATGTTTAGGAGCTGAATTATGTGAATGCAAGAGATGGTTCTTTGGTTTGGACTTAAACTGATCGAGTGTGTCTGAATCTCGAACATTGCTGGGTAGGAAGATCCAACACCTCAAGATGATTTAGATTTTTTAGGAAATATGAATTATTTTCAGAGAACAGAATTTTGCGAGCTCAATGTTCACAATTGATAAGAGTCTGACAGAGCCTGCCAAAATAAAATTCCCTCAGGCGATATGTTTTTAATTCCGTTTCTCAAAATGATTCTGTAGCTTTACTGGCAAAACATGCAATATTCATATGTTTAATTCCATCAATTGATCAACTGTATAGGAACTAGTGCACTGTGTCACTTTGGATAAAACTGTCTCTCAGATGCATAAATGTAAACTGCTTTTGTTGGTTAGCTAGTCTGCAGCGTGACACACATCCTTGGGTGTAATCAATCCTTAAATATTATTTAATAAGAGTGTTACATGAATAAAGACAAAGCATGTTTTGTTGAATATGAAATTAACAGCTTAATGAACAATTTATAATAAAAGCAATACAAAAGACAGCTGCCTTTGTGGCTTGTTTATGTGGCTGAATGCAATCTCGGAGATGCTGCTTGTACTTTGAAGATTCAAAGTAAAATTGCTCTACTAATGGATGATTCTGACTTGATCTGTGTTTATTTGTCTAAAATGATGTCTGTTTTCAGAGAACATCAGAATAGTTATTATCTTCAGAATTTATGTTATACAACTTAAAAGGTTAGCAAGACATTTGTACCATTTAAAACATCTACATGTTCTGTTCTATACTTTATATTTAAGTTATGGAGTTTAAAGTATGACTTTTAAGAGACCAACTATTTCAATACTACATAAAAGATTTAAGTCGTGAACACCCGCAAAAGCATTTTGGCTTTTCAAATGAACCACAAAAATTCAGGTCAGACGCTACCATGAAATAGCCATAAAATGAGTTCATTGATTCATAAATAAGTTTGTAAGGAATCATCTGACAACGATAATCTTGTTTTTTTTCCACCTCAAAATTGCAGCTGCTTTTGTATGCATTTGCAATATTTTAGTTCTATACTAGATTTGCATTGATTTTAGCTTCTCATCTTGTAGGATTCTCAATACTCCTGTGTTTCCTGGTTTGTGGAATGGAGAACTAAAGCATGCAAATCATGCACAATTTATGACCATCCAAAAATTATTGAACAGAACAGCAGATACAAGTGTAATTGTCAAACCAGTATGCTAGAATGTGTTTTTTAATTTATTTTTATTTACCCTTTATTTTACCAGGCGATGTCCCATTGAGATATTCAAATCTCTTTTACAAGGGAGCCCTGGAGCAGTTTAGAATCTGCTTATCAGAAGCATATAAGATGCATTATGAAGATAACTATTAATAAAGATAACTATAACTATATTAGCGTCCATACACGGATGATAACTATAACGTTATGTGATTTCTAAACTTGTGTGCTGCAGTGTTACAGTCACAAAAATGGAAGTAGATGGCCTGCTGTTGCTTTACGTTTTTAATGCTGAACATCTTTCCTCCAATATCTGACCGCAAAAGCCAGAACTCCTTGAAGGCTGAATTATGGCGCGTTTGTCGTTGGCATACAAAGCATACATATTGCCAGCATGCTCATACATATAAAAGTATGGTATCACTCTAAAAATGAATGTTTAAAACCATATGTTTACTTGGGCGAAGCAGAATAAAATGAAACACTCAGCTGAAGGCCGAATAATGAACAACTGATTTTTCATTTTCCTAATTATTTTGCCAATTTCATCACCACTGCATAAGTTACATTTTCAGAATTTTCTTTTTACTATACTTATTTCACATTATTTAACAATGAACATATTTACACTGGGTGACTTCTCTGATCGGAGCTGATTTGTTAAAACTGTTCCATTTACATACTACTATTTTCCTGCACAAAATGCAATTACATATATATTTACTTAAGAAACTTGCAACAACGCTTCAGCCCGGAGTGTAGTCTATTTTTTAAGTGTACGTGCAAACAAAATGCTTTTGTTAATGATCGCTTTATTCTCGTTTAATATAAGCGTGTTTATTATTGTAGGACTTTACTGGTTGTATGAAGTTTTTATTACATACTGCTGACGCTTTTCTTCGTTCCGGTCTTTTTACTTGTTCAGCCAAACACAGAAAGTTAGTTTTTTACTATTTCCAGCCTAATAATTTAGGTTGGCAAACATTCGGTGCATCCCTAATCTCGTTACACCCCATGTATTATTATAGACGGTTACATGTGCATTAACTTCCGGTCTATATGTGTTTATTAGTCAGGGGTGCGTTTCCCAAAAGCATCGTTAACTACTGTCAAAAGTTTCGCCGCTACTGACAAAGTTCAGCGATTTGGTGTTTCCGGAAACCATAGTTCAAACTAACATTCACAAGCTGCATCACAAACTTGTGTGGTTTGAAAGACAGCTCTTCACCTGTGGTTAAAAACCTAGTTCCTTGTTTTAATATGTAGACTTACGTTGATCATGCTTTTGAACAAAATAAGCAAATAACATGTAGTGCATTCTATATCCATTTTAAATATATACAAAGTCCAATTTATGTCTAAAAACTGTGCATGTGCGCAGGGATGCTAGCTTTAAGACCTTGGGGAATCCCTGGGAGGAGTGACGTAAGAGGGAACTTGCACATGAATCGAATATCTTGAAAATAAACAACTGTGTCTTCCGATGCAATATACGTTATTTACAGCAATAACCGACATTAAATCGATTTTAAAAGATTAATTAGTACTCCACCTCCCACGTGACATCATCAACTAAGTTGTTAAACCAACATGGTTCAAAAGACAAATGTGCAACAAAGTTACGTTTTCGGGAAACAGTCTTGAGTAGGTAGTTAGTTTCTCCAACTATGCATCATACAAAAAAAATACTCTAAAAGGATTCTTGTTGTTATTGATTATGTGGAAATCTACGGGAAGTTAAGTTTGATCCACAAAAGCCGTTTGTTTATGTTGTTGAAGAATTATTCTCTTTCATTTAGAACAATTTTTAAAACTATATTTGTTCAGTTATAGTTATTGTTATCACCAGTGTTGGGGAAAGTTACTTTTAAAAGTAATGCATTACAATATTAAGTTACTTCCAAAAAATGTAACTTATTGTGTTACTTAGTTACTTTTCATGGAAAGTAATGCTTGCTTTACTTTTTAGTTACTTTTTCTTGGCTGAGGCTTGATCTCTTTCAGGCCTTGCAGGTGTTTTTTATGACTGAGAAGTTCTGCATACAGAAATTGCATATTTTATCACAAAATTGGCCTGCCAGAGCTCTGGTTTCTGACTCAAACTATTCCCACACAGACATATGCATAGAGTGCATAATGTGAATACGTTCAGTTTAATTCAGTAAATTTTTTCAAAGAATTAAAGTAAAAAGTAACTTGCAATACTTTTTTAAAACAATAACTCAAATATTAATGTGTACTTTTAAAAAGTAATGCGTTACTTTACTCGTTACTTCAGAAAAGTAATATTGTTACGTAATGCACGTTACATGTAATGCGTTACCCCAACACTGGTTATCGCTATTGAAAATCGATATGTTACAATACTGCTTTCTCAGAATTTTTTGTATTTATAATTTTTCCTTTGTGTAAGTCAGTGCTACTCTACTGTATATACATATTAGTTTATTCATTCTGTCCTGTGGTGGCAATCAAAGTTCACGAAACTGGAATCAGTTAGACAGTAGCATTGACTGGTACTGAGCTCTGAGTCCCAGCATGTCCTGTGGGAAAGAGTCACACCTGTTCTCCTGGCGCTTTGCCGAGAGGTGAAAGGTTGATCTTGAATGGCAGATCAGTTCTACCTCCTTATACTGATAACCTTTTGGTTTAAAGACATAAACATGTTTAGTAAAGACGTCTTTATGCCAAGCCAACATTGTATCACCTCTGCAAGCTTGAATTTACTTTTAAAAAGCACTAGAGATGCATTTTGAGTAAATTATTCATGCTTTTATTTTACATAGCGTCCTCCGTCTAACCTTGAGGCGGATATTATGAATATAAAGTCACCATATATATTTTATATACTACCTTGTTTTTTTCAGCATTACTGTGTGCCAACATAAAATGACTTTTTTTGAAATAGACATTTCATCTTTTTACCACTGCATGTTGTATAAATGTATATTTAATGGTGCTTGCTAAGGCAAAAATCGGCATTTGTTATATTAAGGGTTAGGGATTTGAACGAAACAACTTTGGTATTAAACTTTGTCCCGAACAAATGATAGATCAAATAGGGCTGCTGAGGACAGGTGTGCTATAGCAATCAGAATCAGACGTGTCATGAAAAGGATGAAAAATAGCAACAATCCGGTAACCACATAATAACAACAGACAAAAACCGCCATGAATATATTTGCAATGACAAAGCAAGGCCATGCAAACTTGGCCTTGCCCGCAGAATGCAATTAAATTAGCCTATGCAAAAAACCCTGTAAAGAAAATGAGCAGTTATGCTAAATGACATGCATGTCACGTTTGTGAGACAAATATTTTCAGAATATTAATATGTCAGATGTCGCTTTAAATATATCAAGCTCTCTAAGTCTTCTGTCTTTCACTTGACTGCTGCAATCAGGCTCTTGAAATCTTGAGCAAAGATGGATGACTGAGCTGCTACGCCCTATTTCTCCCAAACAACCGCCTTTATCTCTTACTGGCCCTCCTCGGGAGGAGTGAAATGAGCATTGAAAAGGTTTTGCATATTGTAATAGGATGAGAGACAGACACCAGCTGAAATCTTCCCGTCTCAGAACTCGAGCTATCGACGAGAATTGCTTTACAATTGACAATCCCAGAAAGCTTTGCATCTAAGCTGCATTACATTTAGGCACCAAACTAGTCAACGTTGACGAAAGAAAAAGTCGTCACTTCATTCATTTTATTTTTATCTCTCACACAGCTCCTCCCATATCTACAGTCCAATCTGACTGGATTTAAGGAGCTTGAGATCCTGAACTTCAGGAATGGCAGTGTGGTGGTAAACAGCAAGATGAAATTAACTAAACCTGTTCCCTACAATGCTACGGAGAGGGTGCACTGCTTGCTGGAGAACTTCTGCAATGCCGCGTCTACGAAGCTGGATATGAAACTTGACTCTCAGTCGGTGGATGTGGGAGTAGGTAGGGATGGGCACTGATTACAAGCGCTCCAATTAAAGGATAATTCCGGTATTTAACACTTTGAGTCTCATTTCTGGTTTGTTTTGGATGAACTACAGAGATGGACACAGAAATTTTGACAATGGGTGGTGTCTTTAGTTTTTGACTCGTTTAGAAGCGTCTCTTGACTGCTTCAGAATGGAAGTCAATGGCCATGCACAAACATGTCATTAAAACAACACTTAACGTTCATTTTCAAAACTGTGATACTCACCGAGTGGTTCGTGGTGTTCGTTGATGATTAAAAACAAGTTGTGTAGCAAAATACAGTTTCTGTCGTGTTTTATTTGGCATTTTGTAAAATTCCATTGATTTCTCTTGGAAGACTTATTGCTCACTGATATATCACTCTGCCGCCGGGAAACAGAAAAGGGTCGGTTTACAGGTGGTTGTAGTTTTTTCACTCGGTTTCTCTCAGAAGAAATTTTCTCATATTTGTAGGGCTGGACCAGAATATTCGAATATTCGTTCCGTGGGTTGACATTCGATTTTCAGTTTTGAGATTCGAATATATATATAAATATTTTACAGCGTTAATGCAGAGCTTTTGCCAAGCAGGAAGTGCGCATCAAGCTCCCGCTCTATAGGTGGCGCAGAGAGACCAACATCCATTGCCAACAGCCACCAAACGCCACCATTGGAAGAGATCAGGAAGAGATCGCCTCGAACGGAAAGCACGCTTCCTGCTTTGGCATTCACGCTAATAGTGTTGTAAATAACGTTCAGTTTCTTGCAAAAACTGATCGATTTGCTTCACAAGACGTCAGTATGTCACACGGAGTTATGGGGGATTACTGTTGTATTGGATATATATGCTTTAGCTCTTAAAGTGTGCGGATCTGTTGACTTGCATGACGGAGCACTGGGGTTTCTGCAAAATATCTTCTTTATTGTTCTGTTGATGAAAAAAACATGTTGGATGGTGTAAGTGTTATAAATAAACTTGATTTTGAAAGTATGCTACCGTTTTATTACAGTTTGTTGGACTACGCGGTTGTTGTGAGGTATCTGAAAAAATAGTTCCACTATAGCAAATAACACGGATTGAAATCATACATTGCGCCAATATATTTGTTTTTAATCATCAACGAACACCACGAACCACTCTGTGAGTAGTACAGTTTTGAAAATGAACGTTAAGTGTTGTTTTAATGACATGTTTGTGCATGGTCATTGACTTCCATTCTGAAGCAGTCAAGAGACGCTTCTAAATGAGTCAAAAAGTCAAGACACGACCCATTGTCAAAATTTCTGTGTCCATCACTGTAGTTCATCCAAAACGAACCGGAAATGAGACTCAAAGTGTTAAATACCGGAATTATCCTTTAAGAACATTAACGGTACGTTCACACGGGGCCTAAGCGTTAACATTCCCCATTCACTTTCAATTGGTGACGTTATGTGTTGCCGATCTGAATTGTGGATCCATCTGCACCGCGTCACTGCCATTGCTCGAGGCATAAATTAAACATTTCTCAACTTTTCAAGCGGCAACGCGTGCGTCAGCTAATCAGATCACCTTATGCAAATAACCTAGGCAGAGCCAGCCAATTACGTTTATGGAAGACCGGAGCATGTATTGCGCTCACTGTGAATGGCTGTAGGCCACACTTCATACAAGCCTTCCGTCATGGTTAACGCTTCTGTCCCGTGTGAATGTAGCGTAAATAATAGTAGTAATTTACATTAACTTAAAGGGATCATCATGCCCGTGTTAAGTCTGTTAGTCTTTCTCTGGCTGCGTCCGAAAGCTCTAAAACGCTGCCTTCAGAAGCAGCATTCCAAAGCAGGAAGGCGTCAAGGCACATCCGAATCCAATGTTTGGTTCACTTCCTGTCTCCTGAGATACATTCATCGTCTTGTCACACAATTCTATGCGTGGGCATGCGCAGGGAATGTGATTGGTCGAGCCTGGTCGAGTAAAAATAAAGTAAAATGCGGCCAAGAAAGCACCTGGAGCACAACTTTAGTGTAAATAAAGTTACATTTTCACTTTTTACACAATTTTTAGCAAGAAATTAGTATTGTAGTTTTCAAATATGTGATTAGTTATCACAAAGATACTCTCTGTTTATATTTCAAACAGAATTCCATATGAATGTATAGGGAGTGCCACCGAAGTCATTGCCTTATAAGACAGAAAGGCAATCACCTGCCTAAGCTTTCGGACGCAGTCTCTATATGGCTCGAAGTATTTAAAAACCAATTAATGTTCATTTTTATGGCCAGCAGATGACGCAGATCCATGTAAATTTATGGCATGTAACGAATTCTCCCGCTGCGTGGTGAACGCGCTAAGCACGGAGGCAGAGTGTCTCTGTGATCCGGGCTACAGCGCTGTGGACGGCCTTCCCTGCACCAGCATTTGTGACCTGCAACCAGAATACTGCCTGAACGGAGGGCAGTGTGAAATCATACCAGGGCACGGTGCTACCTGCAGGTATGTTAATATCACCTCTTAATGGTGATATCACAGTCTATCGTACGTCATTTGTCAAACCAGACAGTACACTGCTAAAGCCTTAGCCCATTCATTCAATGGCTTTACAGTAGGGCTGCATGAGTCTTGCAAAAATGGGAATCACGATTTTTCCCATGGGAAATGAGATCACGATTCTCTCAAACAATTCTCCCCTTTTTTTCAACAAAAACATTTATTGCACTCAAGTAAAAAAAATGTGCTATACATGTCTTTCAGTTATAATAACCTGTTTTAAAAGTCTATTTTCTTTATTTTAGACCCCTTAAAGGAATATTCAATTTTCTTAAAAGAAAAATCCAGATAATTTACTCACCACCATGTCATCCAAAATGTTGATGTCTTTCTTTGTTCAGTCGAGAAGAAATTATGTTTTTTGAGGAAAACATTGCAGGATTTTTCTCATTTTAATGGACTTTAATGGACACTAACACTTAACACTTAACTCAACACGTAACAGTTTTTTTCAAACTCTTTAATATTTCCCTGACTCGCTACTTGGACTTTCAAGATTTCTTAACTTTCTACAAGTCTAAAAATGACAACTTTAAAATGATTTTTCCAGGTTTTATACCATTAGAAACCTCTACCATTTTAGGTGATCCTAACCGTTTCTCTCTTCCCCACTTTTAGATGTCATATCGGTCAGTACTGGCACTATCACGGAGAACGCTGCAATGAGATGGTGTCAGTGCCAGTTGACCCTCTTCTTTTCATAGCCTGCCTGGTGGGAAGCCTCTCAGTGGTTTGTGCTGTGATAGGCATCTTGATTTTCATTAACAAGAAATGTATACGGACCAGAAAGACCATGTCACTTGTGTAAGAAGGGCTTTTTTACGTTTCCTTTACTTTAGATTTGGATTTGCAGTGGTGTGGGCTGTTTTAAACACAAAGGTGTTAAGACTTGATCTCTTTGCATTATAGGCATTCAGAATCGCCATTCTCCTTTGGCAATACTTTGAGAATAAATCCAGTTTTTGAGAATGATGATGGGGTCTTAACACATGTGTCGAGCATCCTCTGTCCAATGAGCTCTGACTCAGGCTCCTTACATCACTCAGGCCAAGGCACATTTCGATCACTTGAAAGTATACAGCTTAGTATCGAGGTAAAGTGTACAGCCAAGATCTGTACTAACATCCATATCAGCTTCTGATCAAATCATACCTATGTCCTTTATTGTGGACTTTAGGGAGCATACAGACTAACTTTTACTTCTAATTTCACAGTGGTTTTATTTGTCATGCCAACATAGTCAAGCACAGTTGGTCACTTAAGACACTTTTTGGACACTTGGGCACTTTCAAATGTGTTTCCATTAGATAAAAAAGTGAAACCGTGCAGCATTTGTTTTAAATAAAGCACATGCACTTTTTGGATGCAAAATATTTTATAACATTTATAGGGTCCAGATTATAAAACACTGTTATATTTTTTTGTTAAAAAGACAAACAGTAATTGGACAGTATCTGAATAGGGACAAACCCATCTGTTGGATTATAAATTAACCCATGCTGGGTTGTTGCAACCCATGGTTGAGTCAAATATAAACATTTTCTGGGTTAATTTAACTCAGTGGTTGGGTTTGTCCCTTTTTGACCCAGCCATTGGTTGAAAATAACCCAACATTTTTTATGTGTGATTTATTTAATAATGCATATTATTTGACTGACAAATGTAGAGAATGAGCAGTGGCGGCTCGTGATTGCTCTTCCAAGGGGTGCAAATTCAAAATATGTGTTCGGAGTGTCATGTGTGTGGCTCGTGTTTTTGAATAATGTGATTGTTGCGTCATGTGAACCATGTGCATCACGTGTTTTGTCAAGGTGGGTGCCTGCTGCACACATGTCAAAACCGTTTATGATAAGAGACGCTCACGTTCACAAAAAACACCAAGGACACTCCATTAACAGTAAACGTCTCGGTTACATATGTAACCCTCGTTCCCTGAAGGAAGGGAACGGAGACGTCACGTCGTGACCGACGAATTGGGAACCGCTTCGCGGGTGACCTATCTGCTTCGAGAAACCTTTAAAACGCCAATGAACTTGGCATGCAGATAATTGCATCTGCCGGCGCCGCCCCGCCGCACAGCTATTTAATGAGCGGCAGGTGCAGTTATCAAATCAGCTATTTTTTTGCTGAGAAAGCTGGACAGAAGGAAAGGGTCCGGCCGATATCAGCAGTGGAACAGCAAACTGTGGCGACGGGACGTGGCGTCTCCGTTCCCTTCCTTCGGGGAACGAGGGTTACATATGTAACCGAGACGTTCCCTTTCAGTCGGTCACGACGTGACGTCGTAGTGACCGACTGAAAGGGAACGTCTCGGTTACATATGTAACACGAATTGGGAATCCCTACCAAAGCGCCACTGAAGCTGACCCTTCCAGTGCCTGCATAAACCCTCCGACTCTCCTCTTTAAGGGAACGGAAATGGGGTTGAAGCAGAGGCCGGTCACTACTTGTTCCTTAACCCACGATAGTGACTAGGCGAACTGGGAAGCGAACTCGTCAGGCGGGACTAAGATCGCTGCGGAAGAAAAACCCTCTAGGGGTCTACCACTAAGGTGATGGATAAAAAGACACGAGGTCTATAAAAATACACTCTCTTAGCAACACTAGAGAGGCGCGGAACGAACTCCGCTAAGGGAAACGTGGTAAATCAAACTTTCCACGGAAATACTCACAAAGAAACCACTAGGGGGCGCAATGTGGGCGCTAGCCTCACCCAGATAGTCAAGAATACATCTAGTGAGAGGCTGGCAGCCGATGCTCCGCAACATCGGTCACCAAGCGGTGAAAAAGACAAAAAACATTTTTTGTAACGTTTTTGCCTTAATGGCCTTCCATAATGGTGCGGTTTCTGCGCAGCCAAAAAGAAAGGCTCCAAGCCGACACAGGAGCCATTCCTCGATGTTCTCACTGATCTGACGAGAGAACTCGAGAGGATACCGGCTCAACACGAACACTGTAGAATCTAGTGAACGTATTAGGTGTCACCCAGCCAGCAGCTCTACAAATATCTGAAAGCGAGAAACCACGAGCCAAAGCCCAAGATGAAGCCACGCTTCTGGTTGAATGGGCTCTCAAACCAAAAGGGCAAGGAATGACCTGTTTCTCATATTTCAGGGCGATTGTGTCTACAATCCAATGAGACATCCTCTGTTTAGAGAAAGCTTTCCCTTTCTGCTGACCACCGTAACAGACAAAGAGCTGTTCTGAGGTCCGAAAGCTTTGAGTGCAATCCACATACACACGTAGTGCACGTACAGAACATAACAAAGCCATAGCTGTGTCTGCCTCCGAAGGCAGCGCTTGAAAAGTCCCCCACCCGACCTCTAAAGGGAGTGGTGGGAACTTTAGGCACGTAGCCCGGCCGGGGTCTCAGTTTAACGCTGGATTCAGCCGGCCCGAACTGAAGGCACGAATCGTTGACCGAAAATGCATGAAAATCCCCTATCCTTTTAATAGAAGCCAATGCGAGGAGCGTCAAAGTTTTCATAGTGAGAAACTTGACGCTCACCGTCAGCAGAGGCTCGAAAGGGCAGTGCTGAACTTTCAGCACCATGGACAAGTCCCAAGGAGGAATAGAGGGAGGCGCGAAGGATTCAGCCTCCGTGCCCCTGTTAAAAACCTAATGACCAGATCGTGCTGACCCACAGATCTACCGTCTATAGGTGCGTGATGCGCGGATATTGCCGCGATATCTACTTTAATAGTAGATGGTGACAGCCTCTTCTCCAAGCGGTGCTGGAGATATGAAAGCACAATACTGATCGAGCATTCTCGGGGGTCCTCTCGCTGAGAGGTACACCAAACAACAAACAGGTTCCATTTCAGCGTATACGCCTGTCTCATAGACGGTGCTCGCGCTGCAGCGATGGTGTTAGATACCGCCTGGGGTAAACCACCTAAAACCTTCGCGCCCCGTCCAAAGACCACACATGGGGGTTCCACAGATCGGGGCGAGGGTGCCATAATGTGCCAAGGAGTCAGCCAGGGAGGGACTGTCGCGAGGAGAGTGAACTCTGTAAAACCAATTCCTAGTTGTCCGGTACGGCGCAACTAATAGAATGCGCTCCTCGTCCTCCCTGACTTTGCACAGTGTCTGCGCAATAAAGCTTACTGGGGAAAACCCAGCGGCCAGCTGTGTGCCAGTGCATCCACGCCGAGTGTTCCTTCGGATAATGAATAAAACAGGCGACAATGGGTTGTTTCTGAAGAAGCAAACAGATCTAACTGCGCTCTGCCGAAACATTTCCAAATCAGCTGAACCGACCGGGGGTGGAGTCGCCACTCGCCGGAGCGCGCTGCTCGTGAAAGCGCGACTGCCGCTGTGTTCAGCGACCCCGACATGTGAATGGCACGAAGAGACCTCAGATACTTCTGACTCCAGAGGAGGAGAGACGGGCGAGATGCGACAGGTGACGAGAGCGCAGACCGCCTTGGCGATAGATATACGCTACAGCCGCAGTGTTGTCGGTGCGCACTACATCTTAAGCATCAAATCACGTTGACGAAACGGACGAGCGCAAGATATACAGTGCACAGCTCGAGGCAATTTATGCTAATGTCGCTGGAATGTCGAATAGACCCCCGAAGCGACGAGCCCGCCGTACGTGGCTGCCCACCCCGTGGTAGAGGCATCTTTGCCAACAATAGCATGCCTGGAGACCTCTCAGTGGCACCCGCACCCTGAGAAACGCTGGGTCTGACCACGGGGTGAAAGTGTGACGGCATCTCGATGTAATTATAATACTGTGAAAGCCGGTGAGCCACGCTCTCCTCGGGACTCGGTCATAAAGCCAACACTGAAGCGGTCTCATATGGAGCAGCCCGAGCGGTGTCACGGCCGCGGCTGCTGTCATATGCCCCAGAAGTTTCTAAACTTATTTCAGTGGAACCGCAACCCTGCCTTTAAATGTTGAGGCAAGCCAGAATTGACTGAACACGCGCTTCTATGAGACGTGTTGTTAAATCGACCAAATCCCGTTACTTTCCGAGAAAAGAGATTCTCTGCACGGGGCAAAGTTTACTCTTTCCCCAGTTGACCTGAAGACCGAGACGAGCGAGGTGTTTAAATACACGATCTATGTGTGTGCACAGCATCTGACGAAACTGAGCTATTATGAGCCAATACGCCAAAACGCAAACACCGCTCTCTCTCTCAGGGGCTGCAGTGCGCCATCCGCAACTTTCATGAAGACACAGGGAGAGAGAGAGAGAGAAAGCCCGAACGGTGAGACTTTGTACTGATATGCCCTCCCCTCGAACACAAAGCGGAGAAACGGCCTGTGTCGGGGGAGTATGGAGACATGAAAGTACGCGTCCTTCAGGTTAAAAGCTGCGAACCAATCCTATGGGCGGATGCATTAAAATATGCTCCTCTGCGTAAACATTTTGAACAGCATGCTGTGAATGTGAATTCTGTGAATTCTCGATTCAGTACGCGCAGATCTAGGATCGGACGCAACCTGCCACTCTTCTTGGGTACAATGAAGGGCTGTAAAGCCCCGAATTTATCTCGGCTGGAGGGACCGGCTTGATCGCGTCCTTGCCAATAGGACAGCAATCTCCGCACGCAATACGTGCGCATCGACAGCCTTCACCGTGGTGAAGCGAATGCATGAATATTTGTAAGGTAGCCGGGCAAATTGAATGCGTAACCGAGACGGATCGTGCGTAAAAGCCAACGCGACGGGCTGGGAAGCTCAGGCCCCCAGATACCGAGCGAGAGGAAATTACCGGCACGATGTGTGTACCCGTGGCGAGCGGAGACGGGGAACTCAACGACGCGTGCTCTTTGGCCGCATTGTGAGATGTTGTGTGTAATGAAACACTCACCCGAAACCGCTGATGGATGCTGAGCAAAGGCTCCTTTGTAGATGTCCCGCTCGATACATCCGCTGGCGAATGAGGAAGAGGAGAACTCAGGGTTTTGAGCCCGTCCGAAACTCCTATATGCCTCCGGTGATCTGGAGAAAGAAGAGGAATTCGCTCTTTGAGGTTAGTGGGTGCCGATTGAAGTCGGCGGAACACAAAACGAAACCAAGGATTCCCCACCCGGCCCTCCTCCGGGGTGGGGGGGGAGAATGATGCTTTCACCATCTCCTGAAGAGCGATCCTCTCCATCTTCAGATCGCCCGACTCAGAGCCGCTAAGTTTCATTTTCCACCTCTGAAGCGGGCTGAGTGGGCGGGTGTACTGCTTACGACAGGTTCCTCAGAGCTGCCGGGATGAAGGAACAAAAAAGCCGTAGCAGGACGCCCTCGGCGAAAAGCAGACCAATATACTGACGTAACGGAGGGGGCAGCTAGGCTCCGACGTGGCATGATGCCTCAGTCTGCTCTAAAGCGGCCGATCATTGTTGGACACTCTCAGCCGCGTCGCCGAAATGGCTGGTCTAAAATTGAACATTTAGGACGATTATTAACGACCTACTTAATGCCCGCAAGACACAACCAGAGATGGCGTCCTGGACCACCGGGGGTGGGCATAGCACGTCCGGCGGTCTGTGGGGTGAACCCAGTCGCACGTAGCGCCAGGTCAGAGCCACACAGGATTCTTTAGTTGCCGGACCGTGACCTCACCTGTGCAGATCCTTCAGTGCCTTAGCCTGGCGGACCTGCATCACGCCATGGCGCGCACGGCAGAGGCCGCCTCTCACAAGCCCGTGGGTCTGTGAGGGGAGGGAGGCTGGTCTCTTGGAGCAGCAACCTTAGCGGCCCCGCCGTCAGGAGAGGTGAGAGGTGATGGCTGAACGATCGGTTCCGGGAGGAAAACGAGTTTTCCACGACCGTGTCAACCAACATGCACCCCGGGAAGAAAGGCACAGAAGGTCGGGGCTGTTCTTGCAGTCCTGAAGTGCCAATCATCTAGGCGGGACGGTGCGGTGGGGGAGGAGCTCTCCGCTCCACGCAGACCGTCTCCGCGCTCCCGAGCGTACATGGCCGCCACTCGGGGTCGAGCACGGAGGCCCCTACCCAACCCGAAGGCGGGAGTGGGTCCGAGTCGGCGATCGAATAGACGACCCCCTCTCCGATGCTGTGACAGACATAGAATCCTCGTGAGGACTGAAAGAGGACGAGAGCGCGTAGAACACGCGCCACCCGTCTCTTACGGCACCTCTGGCTGTGGATGGGGGTGCTGAGAGTCACTGGACGAACCAGCTAACCGATTCAGCACCGTTTATACGGAGATAAGATTTCCGGAGTTTTGCCACCGCACCTTTAACGGGGCTCCGCAACGGAAAAACGGGGGTAACGTTCCCGGAGGTACGAAACCCGTCTCCGCCATCCAAGAGGTTCATGCTCTCTTAGGAGTATGAACCCTCCACGATCGCAGCCTCAGCATGCACTCTTGCGCACGAGAGAAAACGATCGTGGCCACCCGGGGACCCATACATTTGCCGCATCCAGAAACACGGACGGAAAGACATCTTTAAAAAGACGCTCCCGTCTCAGTGCAAGTGAAATGCTGTCTTTAAAAAGACGCAGAACACCGCAATACTCTTTTAGAGGAAATACTCTTTTGATGTGCTGATGTTGATGAAGCACACAGGGGAACGGCTACGCAAACACTCAACTAAGAGTGAGAAAAAAGTCAAAAAATTAAAAAGAGAGGTGGAACACCCGCGAGCCTCCGCTGAAATGCCTTTGCCCAACCAAATCGAACACGCAGAGTTCTCCAAAGAGCAGAGAGTAGCTTCTCGTGAGCAGTCAGTCTGCCAGCTTTCGAAGCTAAAAAGCTGATTTGATAACTGCACCTGCCGCTCATTAAATAGCTGTGCGGCGGGGCGGCGCCGGCAGATGCAATTATCTGCATGCCAAGTTCATTGGCGTTTTAAAGGTTTCTCGAAGCAGATAGGTCACCCGCGAAGCGGTTCCCAATTCGTCGGTCACGACGTGACGTCGTAGTGACCGACTGAAAGGGAACTGTGCTTATGCATGAGAATATGCAAGTATCTGGCAAACGTGAGCGTCTCTTTTATCATTAAACCCTTTGGACGCGTCTGCAGCGGGCGCTTGTTTTGACGGGACACGTGATGCACACTGGTTCAGTTTATGCACCGAACAAATTTTTTTAAATTATGAACCACCCACCTGACGGGATACATACCTGTTTTGACTAACTTCGATTTGTGCGCCCTCAAAAAAAGAAGTCACCGGCCGCCATTGAGAATGAGGGCAAATTTCTGGAAGTCAGCAAAATTGTAAGGTAGGGCTGCAAAACAATTAATTGCGACTAATTGTTTGCAAAATAATTATTTTACACAGTACACAAACATACTGTATATGATGTAAATAAAAAACTTTATCAATACACACAGATGCAAGTATATATTTAAGAAATATTTATATATGTGTACACTGAAAAAAATGACTCATTGAATTTAATCAATTTTTTAAGGTAAGTGGTTGCAATCAATTTATTTAAGCTACATGTAAACAAAAGTTGTATATTTTATTTTACTTTACTAATCTTTTTTGTTTAAATGTAGCTTAAATAAATTGATTGCAACCACTTACCCTAAAAAAATTGATTAAATTAAATGAATCATTTTTTTTCAGTGTATATACATTTATATTTTAATATAATTTAATTATATACTTAATATATAAATAGATTTTTTTTCTTAAAATTATACATGCATGTGTATAATTTTTTTATTCTGCAAACGATTAGTTGCGATTAATCACTTTGCATCCCTACACTGAAAAAAATTATTCATTGAATTTAATAAATTCCTCCAAGGCAAGTGGTTGCAATCAACCTACCTAAGCTACATCCAAACAAAAGTTTTATATTTTATTTTACTTTACTAAACTTTTTTGTTTAATTGTAGCTTAAATAAATTGATTGCAAACACTTACCTTAAAAAAATTGATTAAATTCAATGAATCATTTTTTTTCAGTGTATATACATTTATATTTTAATATAATTTAATTATATACTTAATATATAAATAGATTTTTTTTCTTAAAATTATACATGCATGTGTATAATTTTTTTATTCTGCAAACGATTAGTTGCGATTAATCACTTTGCATCCCTACACTGAAAAAAATTATTCACTGAATTTAATATTTTTTTTTAAGGTAAGTGGTTGCAATCAATTTATTTAAGCTACATTTATACAAAAGTTATATATTTTATTTTACGTTACTATTTTTTTTGTTTAAATGTAGCTTAAATAAATTGATTGCAACCACTTACCTTAAAAAAATTGATTAAATTCAATGAATCACTTTTTTTCAGTGGAAGGCCTAAAAATGGTTATATTAATGCAAAAAACAGGTAACATCTGTAAATTCAGCAAAAATGTTATATACTTTTGATGAATTGTTCTTTATGAAGAAGAAATTAAAGACTCAAGAGCATCAGTACACACAACAAAACATACAGTCCTGTATTATAATAGATTTGTTTATATAAAAGAGTATTTTAGAGGCAGAAATTCTTTTAGGAAGAAGAATTATAGGGGGCTTTAAAAGTAAATTTAATGGGTAAACTGTGATTAATATTTACCTGAACAGGCTGCTTTGTTCAACAAAAGAAATTACACTGTCTAACCCCAGATGTAAATTTTAAAACTGTTGCGCTTTCGGATGCATGTTCACCCCCAAAAAATAACAATTTAATTGTTTAGTAATTGATTCATTGTGGTTTTCACTACCTGTACACTACATTTGTCATCTTCTAAAGTTATACAATAGTTTTGTGTGAGACCACAATAAAAAAATCAATTACAGACTTTTTAGTTTGGGGTAAACTGTTCCTATAAAATGCTAAAAAGCTGCAACTTGAGCAGATAGGACTTTACCTGTTAGATACACTCGCGGTTTTAAAACGAACATCTGAGTTGTCTTTTGATAACATTCAAATCAAGGAAGTCCCACTTTATCTTAAACGTATACGTTTTTTTAAAGCCATTGAAGAAAGTGACTTAGCCCTCCAGGTTATCGGTCAAGTCACTGATCTACAAGAAGAAAACCTTGGAAATGAAAGGAGCTAAAAATTTCCAGAATTGTGCCAGTAATAAAAGTAAATTAAGTCCTGAGTGTAAAAGGTGTCAAATTCTGCATGATTTTCTTATCCTCATGTTGTTCTGAACTAGTACGATTTTTTTCTGTTGAACACAGAAAATATTTTGATAAATGATGGTAAGAACACAGCTTATTGAAATTGACTTCCATAGTAGGAAAAACAAATATGGAATTCAATGGGTATACCATCAACTTTGTGCTTACCATCATTTATCAAAATATATTTTTCATCATTTATCACAATACTTCCATCATATTTGTTTTCCTAATATGGAAGTCAATGGTTACAACAGCTTTATTTATTATAATATCTTGTGTTTATTAAAATAAAAAAGAACTAAAGGTGAGTAAATGAGGGTGAGTAAATGATGACAGAATTTTTTACCCCTTTAATTGGCTCCAGTTTCCAAGACTTAGCTTCAGGTAAAAATTGCATCAAAATAATTCATTTTCTGCGATTATGCCCCATATCTTTTCAGCAAAAAATTGAAATAGAAATGAAAATGGTGCCATACCAATCATATTTTTTTTCTTTTTATTGATATCAATAAAATAACTTTACAAAAAAACTGATCAAATTATTTCTGAGGGAAAATATCACATGATAATTTTTAAAATATCACATGACAATTTTACAAACCACCAAATGTAATTGTTCACAGATCCGTCCAAGACATACTCTGCAATAAAATACCAATAAGTTATAGTTAGGTAATAATATTTAATCTCAAATTAAAGATAAATTAACTTTCATATGGTACCTTTTTCTTTGTTCTACAAGACATCATCGTCAGGCACCTTGTTTGTGTATATTATAAATCTTAACTTTAAAACTTTAAACTTTAGCCACCCAGCACCTTTAACGCCTGTTTTCAATTTTATCTAATCAAAATATTTAAGAATTAACACATTTTATCACGGTGGTTGATAATTTCTCAAATTTTGTAGACCAAGTTAATTGTAATGCAAACTTATAAATGTCTGTAATGGTTATAAACAAACAAGCATAAAGACAATGAAAATTATGCTATTGTTTATTTATTTACTTAACATAAAGGCATTATTTTCCTACTAGAAATAATTGGCTGTATGGGCTTTGCATCTCATTTAGATCAGTGCATCTGTAGTTGTCCAAACTAATGATATTATGAATGATAATCAACATTTTTCCTGCACCAGATGTTTTCTTCTTCAAACTAGGCCTATTGACAGTCTGCATTACCATTTAGTGCCAAACCCCTCTCTGCTTTGCATGGCATGTCAACACTGAAAATTGTTCAAGATTGATGGCACTCTTTTATTCCCTTCCCAGATCCCCAGACAACTCTACAGCGGAAGATCAGAAAAGTTAGCATCAGAAATGCTTGACTTCCATCAGTGTGTTACATATAATGAGGTAAGATGGCTAATTCTTGACAGCAGGCAATACGTGTGACTTTGGTGAAAGCTGCTGGGGTAAAAACAAGCAATTTGATGAGTTGATCGAAAAGTAAATAATCAAGACAGCTTGATTTATCCTGTCAAGATGATTAATCTTTCCCATCAACACCTCAGCCTGTACCATCCGTTGGTGTAGGCTACTGGACACCCCTGCGGTGTGGGGACGACCCAATTCTTGTGTGTTATGAATAAAATATTATTATTTAGAGAGATTTTACTCCGTACAGAGGCAACATTAAAGCATCAATATACTGTGTTAAAATTTGTGATAACTTAAATATTACTCCATCACCACCCAACCTGATCGCGTCTCACACTTATGATTTATCACCTTGCATTTGGCATTTGTGTATTCGTGAAATTGTGACCTTTTGTGACTAAAAGATTTGTGAACGTAATTCTCTTCTCTGTTGTCCTCTAGCAGAATGGTTCAATTATACAGGTCATAAGCTTAATAGGCTATAAAACATAAAGACATTGGCTGTGTACCAGTTACCTTATCCAGCGTGCGGATCCTGCTCACATCACTCGCAGCCGTACACGTACTCCACAGTGTAGAAAGTTTTTAAACCCTCTTAAAGAAAGTTCACCTCAGGATCGCGTTCCAGGCAGCAAACCTCCTGCAGACGCGCGCGCTGTACACCTGCGCAGTACGCATGTAGTCGTCTTTTGCTTCAGCGCGAGCTGCTGTTGTTTCATTCTGGTTTGACATTGCATAAATTATATTTGGCTAAATACTTGTATTTACACTTGCAAAGTTTTATTCTACCAATTATAACACCCATTAAAAAGGAACAAATAGCGTGCTGCTTTGTCATCCCTTGTGAAAAATAAGTGTGATTAAGTGTAGTGAAAGCATACTTTTTGTTTAAAAATAATAAGAGTATACTTTTTGAGAAGCTTTTTGAGCACTTGCTGATAATATAATAAAATAAAATTAAAGACCACTTAAGTGTACTTAAATGTAATATAATGACACTATTTAGTAACACAATTAAGTGCACTTTTTACTAATGCACTTTGTTATAATGTCTTATTAAGTTTTATGTAAAGAAAGTACACTTTCATGACAATATTTCTAAACACATTTAAATGCACTTTTTAAAAATGTTTACTTAAGTTTTACTTAAACATACATTTTAAATAATTATGATTTTATAGTGTTTAAAATATTTTTTTTCGTGCTATTATCACGAATTTTTGCGTTTTTTCGTGATGGTATTACGAATTCCTGTTTTCGTGTGATTATCACGTATTGGTTACTCAACTGTTTTGTCTTATTTTCTTAGCATTGTCGCTTCGGTTTAGGGTTAGATTTACATAAAATGACATCCCTAACCAAACCCAACTCTAACCCCAGGCGACATATAAAAAAATAAATAAAAAAATAGTATAAACCAATATATAAAGTGACATTCTAATGCAAGCACCAAATCTAACCCTAAAAGCGACAATGGTTTAAAAATAGGAAAAAGCAGTTGAGTAACCAATACGTGATAATCACACGAAAACAGTAATTCGTTATACGATCACGAAAAAACGCGAAAATTCGTGAAAATAGCACGAAAAAAGAATTTAAAAAAAAAATACGTGACTATATCACGAAACTTTGTGAGACTGGGTAGAAATAAAATAATAATTTTATTGGAAAACATGGGAAATAATTTATTTATATTTCAACTTAAGTGTGTTTTCCAAAATTATTTTGTTATTGTATTTTAAATGTGTTAAGTCTATAATATACTGTGTGCATTAATGCATTTGAAATGTATTTTCCCTCTAAGCTGCAATACATTTGCTTATGCAATATACTCCAATATACTTATTGTTGACATTTACACACTGACAATGTATTTATTTTTACTTTTACGTTAATTGCTTGTCAGTAGATTGAACAGTGCACTTTAAGTATATTTTTAAAACACTAGAAGCAATTATGAAAGTAGATATAAAGTTGTAATAAAGTAACAATTAAGTTGTTCCAAAAAAATCACTCTTAATGGCAACTTATTAAATTTTATTTCAACTTAATATATGATATTTTTAAAATTAATTACACTTAATGTGCATTCAGTGTGCCAAAAATATTGCATTTAATTCATACTTTAGTGTATATACTTAAAATATATTATTTTTGTAATAAGTACACTTTATAAAAGTACACTTAAGCACACTTATTTTTTACAAGGGATTATTGTGTCTCATTTCAAATAAAACGTTTTTAACAAGAGTTTCAGAGTCAAGCATTTCCGATTGCAAAGCAACACGTTAAATATGTTGCAAATGTTACAGTTATCTGATAAATAGGGAATAAGTTGCTATTTTTTTGCTATTAAAAGCATATTAGTAATATAGGCTACTCAAATAAAAGTGATGTGCTGTTATATTTATTTGCCGATGTGGCTCGTATATCGACTGTATACAATACACCTTCATCAGGTAAGTAGCGAATATGATTCACAATAAAATCATAAAAGATCAATACATAATGTCAAAAAGTCACGTAATATTACAATAGGTACCCTGTAGTAATAAAATACTATAAATAATGTATAACTTTCCATATTTTCACCACTTTATCACCCCAAACTTGACATATTGTTCCCTTATACCTATAAGTACTCTGTTGTTGTTAAATAGCTACGCTGTAAATACAGTTTAATTACGCAGTACATTGCGGGTCGTAGCCTAATATAAAGTGTTAACAAATCAATAAGCTTATTAAGGGACCTATCTAATGATGTGTTACCCAATACAATGTTGATTCTGACATTAGCATGGTGCACAATACAGTACAGCCTCCTTCAAATATTGTGTAAAATTATATATAGATTTTTTTTTTATTTAAAAAACAGTATATGAAAGTATTTTCTTTAGATTTTTTATACTGAATAAAAATGTACACCTTTTTTGAATAGCGTTTCTGAAAGGACGTTTTATTCTTAAAGTTTTGTTGGTCTTGCAGGCTACTATGCTGCATTATTATTATTATTATTATTAAGCATGATTATTGTAAGTGTGTGTGTGTGTGTGATGTTTTGTTTGGTTTTTAATGACCATGCTGTATTTGTTATGTTCTTTTACAGGCATGGCGGATGGCCAAGAGGCCTTCTTGCTGTCTGCTGAGAAGTCCTGATAGTGAAGGCTTTGAAGTGACTGTTTTATGATGTCCGGACGCGGCACCAAAGCTCTTCAGTGCTATTCAAAGCAAACAAAAAGCTGTTTTGTATCCATTGGTAGTGAGTGTTTGGTACAACACTTAAAGCTCATTCAGAGACCACTCAAAGACCAGTTGGGACCCCAAGAAGACCTCCAGAGATGGGGACTTTGTGACTTTATTATTTAGATCAGTTTTAATATTGATTTTATTGTACATGTGTTGGATGTACTGAACCCTTGTTCCCTCACAATGAGGTATTTACAAATTGATACACTGGGTGATATCTTAAATGCAAAACTAGATTTTTGTGTCCCAAAAACAAAGAATGAATGTAAGTACACTGTAAAAAGTTGGCACTTAAAGGGCACCTATTTTATTGGTAAAAAATGTTATTTTGTGTTTTTGGTATAATTATTTTTTTTAGGCGCAATGCTAATGGATTTATCAGATTCTATGGATTATGCTAAGCTATGCTAAAAGTGCTAGCGCCAGATCCAGAGATCAGCTGAATGGATTCCAAAACGGTAAAAATCAAATGTTTAACTCTAGGGGAGCTGGAAAATGAGCATATTTTCAAAAAAGTGGAGTGTCCCTTTAAATAGTGAGTAGTAAATTATTTAAATATGAAAAAACATATACAGGCTGTGGTCAGAAGTGGGCGGAATTATGATAATGATTGTCGTGTCCACGTCAATAGGCAGATGAAGTAAATATAATAACACACACTTACACACCAAAGGTATTGTAAAATCGGATAATATAAATAAAATGTAAGTTGAAAAAACTTTTTAGGTGATATCAATTAAAGTCCTTTTTAAGGAGATCCAACTTTTCACAGTGTATTCTGTAAATTCTTCTGATGATTATTTAAATTATTTCATGTATTTACATGTCAACAGTATGTTAAAGGGATAGTTCACTCAGGGATGAAAGTTCTGTCATCAATATTTCAGGAATGTTTGTAAACAAACCGATCAGAAGCCCCATTGACATAGGGAATAAGAGTCCAGTATTCTTTTCCCTACTATGGAAGTCAATGGAGCTTCTGATTGGTTTGTTTACAAACATTCCTCAAAATATCTTCCTTCGTGTTCATCACGTAAATGATGACAGAATTTTCATTTTTGGGTTAACTGTCCTTTTAAGTATAGATCATAAATTAGTTACATGTTTTTTTCACCAATAGCAGACAAGAATACTTGCAGATGAATGGGAATTATTTCCTTGTTTTATATATTAAACAGAAAAGGTGGTTTATTTCTGTTGCAGAAATTGTAACTTCACATACTTACTAATCATTGGAGCAAAATCATGATTTGCGTAAATTAATAATATTTTAAGAAATCGTTATTTTCCATCCCAGTTATACTAAACAAGTTCCAAACCATAGTTGGGTCAAAAATTGACAAACCTAACTGTTAATAACTCTAATATAATTATTTTAAATTAGCATGTACTGAGATACCAGCCTGATCGTACATATTTTTACTGTGTGTTCACACCAGCCGCGTGAAAAGTTATATTTGTGAAGTTGTAGTTTGAGGTGAGGGCTTTAAAAAACAAGAGGGTGAGATGTTATAAAAGACACCAGAGCAAATTTTGATGAAGGACTATAAAGACTATATTAAAGGCGGGATGCATGATCTCTGAAAGCCAATGTTAACATTTTAAATCATCTAAACAAACACGCCCCTACCCCAATAGAATCTGGACCTTCTTTTGTTTGACCCGCCCCACACATACGCAACCAGGGCAACAATGACGGTTAGTATATACGCACCTTACTGCTGATTGGCTACAAGTGTGTTTTGATAGTCGGCCTGACTCCCTTATCCAAACATTTTTTTAAATCACGTACCCCCCTTTAAGTTGTGTGCCATAATGAATCATATTGACTATAATGAACAGTCAGAGCCTTTCTCTCTCTTACAGTACATCAACAAACATGTGAAAAATCTACACAGTACACATGCACACTTTTTGTAGACTGTGTTTATTCTGGTCTAGCAAAGCGATTGGAGCAACAGTTTCCAGTCCAAAATGAAAAAAACACAGCGTTATTAACCCGAACACATTAAAGATAAACTGAGAGACAAGAAACAAATAATTAACAATTATAATATTCATGAACTGCTAGTTTGAGATGACACTAGTTCAGTTAGAAAGGGCAGAATAGATGTAAATAGAGAAAAACATCAGCATATGAATAAACAAAGGCTGGATAATGATTGCAAATTAATCAAATGCAGCAATTTGGTCTACGCCACATCTTCAAATGAATGTGCTTGCTGCTTCCATTATTGCTGTTCTTTGGGAAGTTATGAGCAAAATGAGACAAGACAGAGGCAGGGAACCGCATAACAACACACACCAGAACATTTCCATGAATTTGTATATAAATAACTGTAAAAATAAAAGAGTAAATCTACCACACCTACCAACAGAATTCACAGCAAAACTTTAGTGACATCATCACTTCACCAAAAATAAAAGAAACGTTTTTCCCCCTAAATATATAACCATGATTTAAGTATAAAATTTCAAGAGTGTAACCATGCACGACAGCTATTCCTTTATGAAGCTGCTTTGAAATGCACCATCAAACAGAATTCATAATCAAATATACGTAAAGGCAATTACGAACGATGTTTTTTCTAGGTAGAGACGCTTTCATTATCTTGTACGGCATCGTCCATTACTGCGTTTACAAAGGTGAGACAAAAAGTTGCTATCGAAAGGGCAACGTAATGTATTCCAGTGCATGTTCCTCATTAGCCCTTACCATTAAGCTCTGATTGACTTATAGTTACTTTAACTAACTTTATAATGAATGTTGCTCTGCAATAATGACCAATTAAGTCTTATGATAGAATTTTAACTTGCGGGTTGAGTGTGTCATTCGTGCGCCACTAGCAACGTCAAACAGAACTGCAAAAATACAGCTTTCCTGAACACCCCCATCTGCCATTGGTCAAACTCAAAGCCCCACCCACGGTCACCCTGGATGAGCCAGGGTTGCTATGATGGACTGGTCAGGGCTAGAATGTATACAGGAAAAATCGCAGAAATTGGGTTTAGGGATAGGATAAGGATGAAAACAGCATTTCTGGATAGATGGGATACAGATACAGCCTAAATCTCATGACAAGTTGGGTTTAGGGTTAGGTTTTGGGGTAGGATTAGGACAAAACAGCACAGGAGATTTTGGCATTTACTGTATCCCTTCTAGCCACAACTCTGGTCATGATGCTACACTAAACAAAGCAATGTGTGTTCACACTTTTTGGGGCACTTTAATAGAAACGTAAAATAAATAATAATAATAAGTACAGTACACACCTTTAACTAACAAGACCAAAGCCAGTTTTACAAAACTATCTATCACTAAGCATCAAAACTAATCCTTTTATAAAGAATATTGGTAAATATTTCAGATTTATGTGCAGGGTTACGTAAGTGTGGCACACTGTCAGACAAAAATGGTCAAAAGATGTATCCCAGCCGTCACTGGGGCGGTACCCTTTCAAAAAGTACACCTTTGTACCTAAAGAGTTCAGATTAGTACCTCTTGTTGAAAAAAAACATTTTTTAAGGGTACTGCACATATTTTGACTATTTTTTTCTAACAGTGTATTCTAATAACTAATGAGATGAAATAAATATGACAATCTTTAAGGCATCACTGAGCGACAAGTTCAAGCAAGGCTCAGATTTTTGTGAAAACTAGTATTCAAGTTCACGGCAAATGAATAACAAACTACAAACAAACAGTAAAGTGGACAGTAGTTGTGTTCACTGGAATTGCACAGCAGGATTAAAAGCTTCTAAAAGCCCACAGAGATGAAAAGCCCTTCATTTTTAGCTACTTTACCATCTACGTGTGCACGGAGAGTGTGAACCAATAAGGGAAAAGGTGTGATCATCACTTGAGAAGATTCTGGAGCATGGCGGTGGCGTAGGTGGGTCGGGCTTGTTTGCTTTCGATAGCGCTTCTCAGGTATTGGATTCCGCCACAGCGCTCCCATATTTCCTCGAACTGACGGGGGAGGATTTCCGCTCCGCGTTTTCGCGTAAGCCCGGTTTCTTCCAGACTCAGCTCGCACATCTCCATGTCGTCCTTACCTGGATCAGCAAAAGATAAAATGTTACGCCTGAATACACAGTAAACATACATATAAAGTACACATCTGCAGATAACAGTAATATCTTCCGGTAGCCACATCAGAGGAGGGGGAATTTATCTTGTGAATAAGAATTCATTGTGCGCAGTGGGAGAGAATCATTGCCTTATCTTATATACACTCACCTAAAGGATTATTAGGAACACCATACTAATACTGTGTTTGACCCCCTTTAGCCTTCAGAACTGCCTTAATTCTACATGGCATTGATTCAACAAGGTGCTGAACGCATATTGATAGGATAGCATCTTGCAGTTGATGGAGATTTGTGGGATGCACATCCAGGACACAAAGCTCCCGTTCCACCACATCCCAAAGATGCTATATTGGTTTGAGATCTGGTGACTGTGGGGGCCATTTTAGTACAGTGAACTCATTGTAATGTTCAAGAAACCAATTTAAAAAACTGATTTGAGCTTTGTGACATGGTGGGTACATGGTGGTCATAAAGGGATGGATATGGTCTGAAACAATGCTCAGGTAGGCCGTGGCATTTAAATGATGCCCAATTGGCACTAAGGGGCCTAAAGTGTGCCAAGAAAACATCCCCAACACCATTACACCACCACTACCAGCCTGCACAGTGGTAACAAGGCATGATGAATCCATGTTCTCATTCTGTTTACGCCAAATTCTGACTCTACCATCTGAATGTCTCAACACAAATCGAGACTCATCAGACCAGGCAACATTTTTCCAGTCTTCAACTGTACAATTTTGGTGAGCTCATGCAAATTGTATCCTCTTTTTCCTATTTGTAGTGGAGATGAGTGGTACCTGGTGGGGTTTTCTGGTACCTGGGGTTGTGGCTTCACAAATGCTTTGCTGCATACCTCGGTTGTAATGAGCGTTTTTTTCAGTCAAAGTTGCTCTTTTATCAGGTTGGATCAGTCGGCCCATTCTCCTCTGACCTCTAGCATCAACAAGGCATTTTCGCCCACAGGACTGCATGTTTTTCCCTTTTCACACCATTCTTTGTAAACCCTAGAAATGGTTGTGCGTGAAAATCCCAGTAACTGAGCAGATTGTGAAATACTCAGACCGGCCCGTCTGGCACCAACATCCATGCCACGCTCAAAATTGCTTAAATGACCTTTCTTTCCCATTCTGACATTCAGTTTGGAGTTCAGGAGATTGTCTTGACCAGGACCACATCCCTAAATGCATTGAAGCAACTGCCATGTGATTGGTAGATTAGATAATTGCATTAATGAGAAATTGAACAGGTATTCCTAATAATCCTTTAGGTGAGTGTACTTAAGCGACTTGGAATGCAAGCATTTTAAATTTCATCACTTTGTGGGTTTAACAGGAATTAAACCTGTGATTGCATTATTAAAGTATTAGTCAATAAGGAAGAAAGCTACACTGGCAGCGCCTGTGGTGTCGTCCTTACCTGCTACCAAAAGGATGGGCTGCTTGTCTGGATGGAGCTCCATCTGCCTGGCAATCCAGGGACCATCAAAGTGGGCGTACCACCAGCCCTTCTTCTTGTTCTGTGGGTCTTTGTATTGGTCTGCGGGTCTGATGAAGGGAATGCGGAAGTAACGCTGCTGTCGGTTCATTGCGGTCTCTTGCTGTCGGGCTGGGACTGGAGGAGCAGGGTTCTGTTCGGCTGAAGCGACATAACAATCAATTATACTATTATACATTATCTACAATTACATTATACTAGATGGTGCTTGGCATTATGCTTGGGGTTTGGCTATGCTTAAAGGGATATTCCAGCCAAATACCAAAATGACCCCTTGATTTACTCCCCCTCAAGCAATCTGAGATACACATGTCAATCATATTTAAGAAGAACACATTTGGAGTTATTTTAGTAAATGTCCATGCCTTTCCAAGCTTTATAACGGTAAAAAAACAGGGATCAATTTCGGACTTTAAACCTCAAAAAAGTGCATTCATCCTCTACAGAAGTAATTCACACAGCTCTGATGAGCTAATAAAGGTCTTCTGCGGGTGATCAATGCAATTTTGTAAGAAAATATCCAGATTTCAAACTTTCTAAACTGTATTAACTAGTTTCTGGTAAAGGCGCCATCTTAGACTCGTAGAGAGTTTTATCGTAGTGAGTGTTCATTGCCATGGGTACATTGCGCAGTGACTCTTGTGAATTGCGTGAGTCCAAGTTGGCGTCTTTATAAGCCAGTTATTATATTTTATAAAGTTTAAAATGTTGATATTTTTCTTACAATATCGCATTAATTACCCACAAAACACCTTACATAACTATTTGGAGCCGTGTGGATTACTTCTGTGAATGATGGATGCACTTTTTGGGGGCTTCAAAGGCAGAAATTTTTCGCTGATCCCTTTATTCTCCCATTATAAGCTTGGAAACAGCAAGGACATTTACTAAAATAACTCCAAATGTGTTCGTCTGAAAGATGATGGACATATGTATCTCGGATTATCTGAGGAAGAGTACATAATGGGGTAATTTAAAAATGTGGCTGGAGTATCGCTTTAACAATGCTCTGTAAGCAATAAGGACAACTATAATAATAATAATTAGTTACATTTATGACTGCCGCCATATTGCGCCAGAATGCCCACCACACACCAGCTTATTATAGGGCTTTTCCATTGCATAGTACCCCATGGTTTAGGTCGGGTTAGCTCACTTTGGCTTGGTTAGCTTTTCCATCGAGTTTAGTAACACTTCAGAGTGGGAAGGATTATAGGCGTAACTGTTATGGTGTTCCTGATTCTCATACTGTGGATGTTTCTCATCGCTAAAAGGGAGTTTGGGAACTTACAGCAATGCACAGATGACAACAGGCTTACTCAAGACAGTGCAAGAGCTTGAAGGTAAAGCTAATCTTTTTCATTATAGCGATGACGCTCATAGTGACGATTCTCTCAAACCAATTAGTGATCTACAGTGTTTTTGCGTCACGTTTTGGTCTCAGCTCGGGCCGCTTGGAACTCCAACCGAGGTGGTACTAAAAAAAGTATCGGGTACTACATAATGCACCCAGTGGAAAAGCCCCCTAAAGTAAGCCCGACCCAAACCTTTGGGTACCATGCAATGGAAAAGCGCCATTAGTGGAGAGGAGACAGAGTGATATAGCCAATAAGATATGAGGGGATTGTTAGTAGGCCCATGGGCAAGTTTGGCCAGGATGCTGGGGCACACCCCTACTCTTTTTCAAAAGACATCCTGGGATTTTTAACGACCACAGAGAGTCAGGACTTTGGTTTAACACCTCATCTGACTTTTTTGACGGTATAGTGTCCCCATTACTATACTGGGGTGTTAGGACCCACACAGACCACAGGGTGAACACCCCTGCTGGTCTTACTAACACCTCTACCAGCAGCAACCTACAGTAGTTGTCCCAGGAGGTCTCCCATTCAAGTACTGACCAGGCTCAACACTATTTAGCTTCAGTGGGCAACCAGTCTTGGGCTACAGAGTGATATGGCTGATATGGCAAATATGTGGTTACTACACTGTAAAAAAGTTTAACTGGTTAAGTTAACTGGTTGCCTTAAAATTTTAAGTTCATTCAACTTAAAATTATTAGTTGCCTCAAAAAAGTTGTCAACTAATATTTTTAAGTTGAATTACCTCAAAATTTTAAGGCTTACGTTTTTAAGCTTTTTTCAGTGAAAACTGAAAAAAAAAACGGTTGCACATTATTGAATTATACGGAGCCCCTAAAGGGGGCATGGAGCAAAAATGAAATAAAGTTTAGTTTCATGTGCACACGCAATAGTTTCACGTGAGCACGCAAAACTAAACTTAGAAAAAAATTCTGCACATGAAGGTTTCACATGAGCACATGAAAGTTTCACGTAAGCACATGAAACTAAACTTCAGATTTTTTTACTCCAATGTCACCTTAGGGGCTCGGTAGAATTAAGTTTTCTTAAAATGATTTTTTTACATTGTTGGATCTACGTAATTCAATACACCAGTTCAACATGATTAAATTAAGTTTAAAATGAAATGTATGTTGCTAGGGCATTTACTGTACAGACGGTATAACTAGCAACAAAGTTTGATTTAATTTATTGATATTACATTGATTTCTATATTTGAATTGACCTTAATATTAAAAATATCAAGGTTATTTTTCACAGAATTTTCTTCACATTTATGTAGGATGACTTTAGATTGATTTTCACAGACTGGGTACCAAATGTACTCCCATCACTATATGGCCAGGGTCCCTATTTCATTGTAGGCCAGTGGTATTTGTTTGCCTGTTTTAATGTCTTGCACGCCCAATACGGCAAGGCTGATCAAATAAAAGGTAATTGACTACTCTCAACAAGTCATATCATTCATGCCCTTAGCACAAATGGTGCTTTGTTTGCACAAACCGAAGTTCAAATCCATTGTCCAAGTAAAAGCCAAAATAATAGTGATGTTTGCCTTAGCAAGCACCCCTCTGCTACTCAAATTCTCTGGATATGTACAAACTATTTATATATTATATGTATGAAATACATATCAAACACAATAAATGTGAAGTCATAAATCAGTGCATATCACCTATCATCCCTAAAGATCAAACAAATACAAAGAACGGCTTCATGTAAGAAAGTTCTCAGTGAACTTTCATGCACTTCAATATTGACTGTAAAGCTAGATGCCTGATTTCATTTCAAAGAGAGAAGCGGCATAAGCCCAGTACAGCTGATACAAACACTCAAACAGCGTTTGAAGGTAAGATACATCTGAGGATTTGAAAACAAGAGAGACGGAAAGTTTGAAGAAAACCTAGAGGTCACACAACTCTAAATCTCCTGTTTGTTCTGCACGAGCAAACACTTAGAAAGCACAAGGCGAACGACGTGCCATTTTAGCGGGGAAATAAATGAGAGGTTTGACTCCCTTGAAATGCTACTTAGCGCCTTGAGATATTGTTCTAGCTGTCTGCATTATGTGCATTACAATGCTAACGCTAATCAGAAAACTTTGTGTGAATGTGTGCCGCAAGGCTTTTGAGACCGAGAACAAACAAAAAAGTTCAACCTTGAAGAACTGAGCAGCACAGAGGGAGGGGGAGAGAGAGAGAGAGAGACAGACACACTAATGTGTTGTTTCCACCCTTTAATTTTTCCTAAAGTATTTTACCATTACATTTACACCATTAGATTGTCTATTCTGATGTATTCTGAGCAGGTCATATCTTACCATAGTCAGTGACCGATTTAGGAGCTCTCATCTCTGTATCTGTGTTTCTTTTCTTGTTCTTTGATTTCCAGGCGTGGTACACCTTCAGACGACGATGGAATTCCTCTCGGCACGCTGCCAGCAGATCTATATCTAAAGGGGTGAGATATCAAAGATTGAGTATTGCACTGTTATGCATGATGAGATTTATACAACATGCATTTCCTTTCGAGGGAACTTCAATGCTGCGTCATGAAATGACACTTGGGAACATGCCAGCAGCGTGCGAATTCCCAAAGTGTCATTTCATGACGCAGCGTCTCATTTCCTTTCTCAGGAAACCATGGTTACATACGTAACCCAGACATTTCCTTGTGTGTAAATTTGTTAATGCTGAACATGAGGCCAAAAGTCTGACCAAACACAACGACAATCTGGGTTTAAAAATCTAAGTTAAACTGTAATAGAAATGTGACCCAGTCTGTGAAAACCAATGAAATCATAAAAAAATCATCCTACATAATGTAATGAACATTCTATGATAATATAACCTTGATAGCTTTAATATTGACTGAGTGAGGTCATGTCAAAGAACTCAATGTGAAATCAATGACTAAAATCAAACTCATCTCAAAATGAGATGATGCTATTAGACTAGATTGGATTTTACAGACAGGATCACAAGTTGTCAGATTTCCTTGCTTTAATAGAAGCTTGCACGACCGTGCAGGGTTAACACAGATCACCTGGCTGTAAGTTTATGCTGTCTTTCAAGCAACCGGATGACATACCAAATAAAATGCATTCTAAATGTATATTATAAATGAACTGCAGTTTTTGCAGTGAATAAAGTGAATAAAGTATTAGAAGTTTTGTCTTAGCCTTATAAAGTACATGCAAACATTTCAAGTAGTTTAAATTGTATTTGTGACCCTGCGGCCCACGTATAATTTTAGCCAACGTTTCTGAACAAAAACCAGTCGTAACTAGAGACCATTTTTCACTTTCTACATGTGTGAAATGAGTATTAAAGCGAATCTCTCCAAACCTGTCAGAAACGTGATCAGGTCATTTTCACTTTAAAATCAAGTGAAAGAAACTTCTTTGACATTAAGAACATAATTTTTTCAGGAAGAAGATTGCAATTTACTTCAATAAAATAATATATAATGTGAATTAAATCATCATCTACCTAAAAAGGTGGCTGATTAGTTTTTACATGCTAGTTCCATCTCCAAAATGCTAATTCCCTTCACCGAAATCGTACATGCCAATTCCCATATCTTCAAATTTCTACATGACAATTCCCACCATTAAAATATTAAATGCTAATTCCCAACTCTAGAATATTACATGCTAATTCCTGTCTCCAAAATTGTACGTGTTAATTCCCAATTCTAAAATATTACGTTAATTCCCACCTTCAAAATATTACATGCTAATTCCCATCTCCAAAATATTACATGCTAATTCCCATCTCCAAAATATTACATGCTAATTCCCATCTCCAAAATATTACATGCTAATTCCCATCTCCAAAATATTACATGCTAATTCCCATCTCTAGAATATTACATGCTAATTCCCATCTCCAAAATATGACATGCAAATTCCAATATCCAAAAACTTAAATGCTAATTCCCATCTCCAAAATTGTACATGCTAATTCCAATCTCCAAAATATTACATGCTAATTCCCATCTCCAAAAAGTTACATGCTAATTCCCATCTCCAAAATCTAACATGACAATTCCCATATCTCCAAAATCGTACATGCTAATTCCCTTCTCCGAAATCATACATGCCAATTCCCATATCTTCAAATTTGCACATGCCAATTCCCACCTTCAAAATATTAAATGCCAATTCCCATCTCCAAAATATTGCATGCAAATTCCCATCTCCAAAATATAACATGACAATTCCCATATCTCCAAAATATTACATGCTAATTCCCATCTCCAAAATCTAACATGACAATTCCCATATCTCCAAAATATTACATGCTAATTCCCATCTCTAAAATCTAACATGACAATTCCCATATCTCCAAAATCGTACATGCCAATTCCCTCCTCCGAAATCATACATGCCAATTCCCATATCTTCAAATTTGTGCATGCCAATTACTGTACCACCTTCAAAATATTGCATGCTAATTCCCATCTCCAAAATATTGCATGCAAATTTAAATCTCCAAAATATAACATGCTAATTCCCATCTCCAAAATATTGCATACTAATTCCCATCTCCAAAATATTACATGCTAATTCCCATCTCCAAAATATTGCATGCAAATTCCAATCTCCAAAATATTGCATGCTAATTCCCATCTCCAAAATCGTACATGCCAATTCCCTCCTCCGAAATCATACATGCCAATTCCCATATCTTCAAATTTGTGCATGCCAATTACCACCTTCAAAATATTGCATGCTAATTCCCATCTCCAAAATATTGCATGCAAATTTAAATCTCCAAAATATAACATGCCATTTCCCATCTCCAAAATATTGCATACTAATTCCCATCTCCAAAATATTACATGCTAATTCCCATCTCCAAAATATTGCATGCAAATTCCAATCTCCAAAATATTGCATGCTAATTCCCATCTCCAAAATATTACATGCTAATTCCCATCTCCAAAATTGTACGTGTTAATTCCCAATTCTAAAATATTACATGTTAGTTTCCATCTCCATAATTGCAGCTGCTAAATCCCATCTCCAAAATATTGCATGCCAATTCTCATCTCCAAAATATTACATGCTAATTCTCATGTCCAAAATATTACATGCTAATTCCTGTCTCCAAATATAACATGCTAATTCTCATCTCCAAAATATTACATGCTAAAATGACATGTTAATTCCCATCTCCAAAATTGTACGTGTTAATTCCCAATTCTAAAACATTACGGGGCGGTTTCCCGGACAGGGATTAGACTAGTCCTAGACTAAAATAAATGTAAGAGCTGTCCAAACTGAAAACAGTTACATATCTTAAAATACATCAGTGCCCTTTGTTTTGCCTCAAAATGCACATAAGTAATGTTTTTAGTACTGTATGTTTCTTAAAACTAGTTATATTTCCCAATTAAACTCAGGTTTAGTCCTGGTTCTAATCCCTGTCCGGGAAACCGCCCCTACATGTTAGTTTCCATCTCCATAATTGCAGCTGCTAAATCCCATCTCCAAAATATTACATGCTAATTCCCATCTTCAAAATATTACATGTGGTTTCCCATCTTCAAAATATTACATGTGGTTTCCCATCTTCAAAATATTACATATTAATTCCTATCTTCAAAATTTTACATGTTAATTCCTCTCCCCAACACATTAAATGCTTCTAAAAATGAATTGCTCAAATGAGCAGAAAGATCCCGGGTCACCTCATGGGTTGACATTGTTCTTACCACAGGAGGTGTTAATGGCGTCTCGCAGTTCAGCATACTTCCACTTGCTAAGGTCGTACTTCTTCACCCCAGCTGTCACCTTGTTGGCCTGCACCTGCGCACCCCTATAATTGCATAGAGGAAGAACATTTGACACAGTAAAAACAGCCCTTACAACAGACATTAATCTAGATACATTGAAAAACTGATTCTAGCTATTCGTCTACCATGAAAATGGAATTTTTATCTAGTAAAAGCTGATTTTTGAAAATGTTCTTTTAAGTGGATAAATATCATAATGCAGTAGAATAGATGAGAAAACAGAGACATTTAAAATAATATAATTTGTTTAGTCGGTAGTAACAGTTAAGCATTTCATTAACCTTGAACAATCCAATTATGACACCCATATTACACAAGCGTTGTGCCTGCTATTTACTTTGACATATTTTTCACATTTCTCTCTGAGATTAAAGAGTTTACAGATCTTTAAGTGTATATACAGACAACTTCTGGAAACCCAGTGTGGACGGAGAACATTTAAAACGTGTACTCTGACTAATGTGACAGGCTTTTCCTTAGCTCTATATTTTCCCCCAAGCTATCTATCCAAGCAGTGTAAAAGCTCCTGTTAGCAGCTGCTAAACGTTCCCCAGGCCACAGCAGAAATCAGATGATTAATTGGCCTTCTGCTTATGTGGAGAAACATTCTCACTGAAACTTGTAATGACATGGAAATAGCACCAAATTAACACGTCATTGAGCAAATTAGATGCAGCCCTGGCAACACTGAGTTGCAAGCATAGAAAAGTTAATAGTGGTTAATGGTGAAGGAAGGAAACGCCGCATACAAGCTCTATGAGAAGCTTGTTTGGAGGATGATGGCGAAACGTTTGACTCCCGTAGTGCCGAGAGCTCCAATCCATAGATGGGGTCTGTGAAGTAGTGTCAATGGGGGCAATGGCCAAAAAATCACCACCCAGAGAGCTTTGGTTATGATTCTAAAGCCTGTAAATTTTAAGGCTCTGTATTATGTGATCAGTGTGTGCATATGTGATTTGGTTTCAGAGGGATCCCGGGTGGCCAGAAAAAAGCCAACAGTAATTGCAATCTATAATTCTGATACCCAAGCCGCGGTCCAATTAGACTTTCAGCAGAGTGTGCATATAGGTATAGACTTCTTAATTTAAACTGGCCAAGAAGTGTTTTCCTACTTGGCAAAAGGCAATTCAAAAGAGCAATTCGAGATAAATCCAATATAATGAGCTAACAGGTTTTAGACCTACGGCCTCAAATACACACTGAGGCTGAACTAATTCAAACAAGCCTTTGGATAAAGATAGAAAAACTTGACCATTTTAATTGATACAAACCAGTTTTTTGTATCTTTTTCGGGGGAAAAAATGTAAATGGTGCCTGCGTGTACGAAAACGCATTTGCGTGCAGTTGCCAAGGTGTTCTAAGTGATCGTTAGCGTGCTGCTCACTTTCTGTTTATGACATTTGCCTTTTCAAGCTTCTCTAATGATAAACTCCGATGACCTCACGGGAGATTTTTGATAACTAGTTCACAAACTTCTCAAATAAAAGCCGCTATCTCCTGGGCCAAAGTGTCTCTACAGAAGACAATTATTCCGGGACCTGGGGCAAATATTTCAACTCATAAAGAACTGAAGTTACCCTACAGCCTAACAGCAAACTTTCTCGTATAAAATCAGCGAATCCCAGAAGAGACTGAGGTTTTGTGTGTGTGGGGGGGGAGCTCCTGCATGGCTGAACATGGTGACACTGGGTACAGCAGGCGTCTGTCAATTATGACAGCTGTGAAAAGCAAAGCAGCTTAACGGAGACCATGCAAGCAGAATCACTGAACCGGGAAACCCTGCAGATTAACTCACACGCACAGGTGCAGAGACACAGGTATAGACAGTTACATAGCATGTGTAAGAGAAGTTAATACTGAAGTAGTTAAGGGGAAGTTAATATGTAAGGGATAATGTGTAGGCAGCACATTACACTGCCTGTACATTATCCCGCTTATTACACGGCTATTTACATCATACGTAAGGTATGGAACATTAAATATTTATTTGAAATACTCAATTTGCTTATTTTTAACAAATGCAAGCCTTCCGCAAGGAAAACATGTTTACTTTGGGTTTTAAGAAGTTATGTCATGAACACGCTATTTGGTTTAATAATTTGTAAATATTATTATAATTGTAATATTATATTATTATTATTGTAAATATTATGTTATTAAAACACTGTACTTGTCAAAACTATTTGCAGCATCTGGGTTACCGTGTGTTATTAGTTTCAGGCGGTTGTTATCTTGGAATAACATACCTTGGAATGTCGCCACTGGCCAATCAGCGTCATTTTAGAGTGCCACGTAATAAAGAAGTAGTTAACAACACTGCTTTTATAAGGTAGGAATTTTTGTTCTTTTTTAAATTAATTAATGAAATGATAAAATAAAAAATTTAATTGCAAAATATGTCCCAATTAAATTAAATTATTTCATTTTCAACGTGATGAAGCATCATTCTGGCCAAATTGAAAAATAAAATAAAATTGATGATTTGACATTTCATTTTCCATATTATCTTGAAGCAAGACAGCCAATATTAAAATAAAAAGGCAAACTTGAAAAGGAATCTGTAAAAACATTTTTAAAAGGCTTTTTATTCATGCCCAAGCAATAATTGGGACAAAATTAAAATGTAAAAATTAGTTTTAATTTATGTTCTGTTTTTTTTTTTTTTTGGTTTTCTTTTTCATTTTTGTTTTCATTTTTAAAAACACTCAAATTAAACTTAATTTTGAAGAAACTATGACAGAAAATAAACACATATTATCAATGAATTAAATGTTTTAACATATACCTCTAACGAAAATAGCTGCGTGATGAAGTGAAACTAAAGGGTTAATAAACACAAACTTAAGCAGATTTGTAGGACGTCTGGCGAACGATGATAGATAGCGCGAAGATTGTAAAAACGGATTATTTCCAACTATTAATTACATTATCGTAAAGTAGTGTAACTACTGTAGCATGTAAATAATGCACATAAATAACGTGAGCAAGAGCGCTCAACAATTACATCGAATCAACAGGCACGTGCAACTTAGCTAGCAGGTTGCTCAAACAACAAAATCATCAGCTTACTTTAAATTTGCAAGAACTATGGACTAATACAATACCAGGCTTAAATAAACCCAAAACATAAATCCACTTACAGTTCTCACGGACACACGTTTATCAACTATCCCTCAGACAGTTGACGGACCATTTCGGCCATGTGGCGCGAGTGCACGCTCGCCGTGTGAAGCGCGTCCGTGCTGTTCTCCGAGATGTTTTATCAGCTGGCTACTAGTTATCCTCCAGACAGTGACGGACACTTCTTTCTCTCATTTGGCCGTGTGAAGCGCATCCGCGCTATTCTAGGTTTTTTTTTTGGGACGAGCTAGTTAAGGCGAGAGGGTTTCCTAGCTTAGGCGGCCTGCCCGAACTGCAAAGTGCTGCGGGAAACCCTGTTAGTTAAGGTGACTATTGGGTTTAAAATCCAGTATACCAAATAATACTAAACCAACTGAGCCACTGTTGTTCTACTCAAACGTAAAGATGCAAATAGTGCCAATACTTTAAAGAGACACTACACTCTTTTTGGAAAAATGCACATTTTCCAGCTCCCCTAGAGTTAAACATTTGATTTGTACCATTTTGGAATCCATTCAGCTGATCTCTGGGTCTGGCGCTAGCACTTTTAGCATAGCTTAGCACAATCCATTGAATCTGACCAGACCATTAGCATGGCGCTCAAAAATAACCAAAGAGTTTGGATATGTCTCCCATCTAAAACTTGACTCTTCTGTAGCTACACCGTGCACTGAGACAGACGGAAAATCAAAAGTTGCGATTTTCTAGGCTGATATGGCTAGGAACTGTAGTCTCATTCTGGCGTAATAATCAAGGACTTTGCTGCCGTAACATGGTTGCAGGAGGCTCAATGAAATTACGCAATGCCCAAAATAGTCCCAAGCTATTGAAAAAGGCTCTTTGGTTATTTTTGAGCACGATGCTAATGGGCTAATTGGATTCAATAGATTATGCAAAGCTATGCTAAAAGTGATACCTAGAGACCCGGAGATCAGCTGAATTGACTCCAAAACGGTAAAAATCAAATGTTTCACAAGGGGAGCTGGAAAAACAGCTATTTTCAAAAAAAGTGGAGTTTCCCTTTAAGTGCACCTAAAAAAATGCTGGGTTGTTTTAAAAGGTTTAATATTTATCCAGCATGGGTTAAAAACAACCCAACATGCATGTGGCCACGGTGCATGTGGGTTAACCTGTCGAGTCAGAGTCAATACCGAGTCCAGATACCTGTAGAGCGGGATGTGGACTTGGTCTTGACTCTGACTCAACACTCGATCTCTGGTCTTGGTCTTGACTCGACTACAACCCTGATCAATACTGATGTACATACAGTATGAGCCTCCCTTAAAAATTCCCTTTGGGAACCACACTGATAAACACATCACAAGAAAACACTAAAGTGAGTACCATCATGAATTGAAATGTTCATGCTGAGAGGTAGCGATTTTCACAAGCAGGTGCAGGATGTGAAGCTTGTTCGTAAAACATGACATGCATAAATCCAACATACATTCTGAAGCAACATAAGTGAATGGAAATTAGGCTGTTGAGCTGTTGGAAATGAGATTGAAATGGACCATCGTCTGTAAAAGAGACACAAAATGTTCCTGTTTTTGATGCTCCTGTTATGTGAAGATAAACAATTTACAACTAGATTTTTACATATTCTGAAGAAACCCCAAGTGTTTCTTGATGTTGCGCATCTTGCAGCCACAATGCTACAAAGGTCTGGGTGCTTTTTATGCAATTGTGACTCTGCCTGTCACAGTGAAAACCCAGCTAAAGTAATTTTTTATGATTTGCTGTTTTCTACATAAAATCATCCTGAAGAACATTCTGTAAACCTTGATATATTTAATACTGATTGAATATCTCCACACCAAAGATTCAAATGAAAGTGAAATCAATAATTGAAATCAAACTTTGATGCTCCTGAACTCATAAATAGATTATGAGACTTTAGTCTGAATTTCACAGGCAGAGTCAAAGCTATGAACATATTTGAAATGTATAGCAGATTTCTATGTGGTCTCTAAGCGGTTGGTTACTTACTAACCCATCATTTCCAAGTCTTTATGATACATTCTAGTCCCTAGATATGGCTCAGATCCCTCCATCAAAGTTTAATGGATTTTTATGCCGGTTTTATCTTCCACCAGGTGAAAATTGTTCAGATTGCTTAGAAAATAGCACAACTTTCGTCTAAGCAACCCAATTTGAAGCCCCACTTATATCTGTACTACAAACAGCACTGCAAAAAATGCAGCATGAAGTTAAAAAAAATTGGTTTTGCAAGTCAATTCAAGCTACTATTTTAAAGAGCCCTTATTAGATCTCTAAAAACGTTATTTTGTGTATTTGGTGTAATACAATGTGTTCACAGTGGCGGCGCCAGGGAGGAGCTAGGTGGTGCTGTAGCTCCGGCTATAATATCCATAGCACCCGCCCAGCACCCCCAAGAAATGTCTGTAATTTTTTATATTTATATTTTAATGTCATGTTTGAATAGTGTTTTCATATTGTTAAAAAGGGGAGTTAAATAATAATTTAAAAACATATTTAGCTAAAATATCATGACGCCCAAACATGTGATCTTCTTTGGCCAATGGGTGCAGCGCTCGGTGAACTTTTGACCTTAACGCACGGCAGTTTGTTTTTGAAAGCGAGTTTAGAAATTTAGCCGAGTAAAATACACCAAAATGGATACACCAAAAACTACCCGAGGAACAGCAGTGGACACACTATAGGACCAGTAATCTGGCACTTTTGGCTATAAATACGGAGAGAATGAGGACCCTTGACTGCGTCAACATCAGTGATGATGCTGTTTTGTTGTGAAGACGTCTATGATAAGTGCTTGATTTTCCCCTCTGTTGGCTATTACAAATTGAATTAATTTGGTGTTTAAAGAACAAATCTTGGCTCTGCATTGTTACATCTATAGGGTGCCCATACTTGTCATTCTTCCCGGACACGTCCTGTCCAGGATTTCGGTGCGTCTTTCGGAAGTCGTATTTGTTGACCGCATACGCCATTCAGTTAAAAACATAAGATATACAATCGTAGTTTAATTCTAACCTTAAAATGTAACGGTTGCTTTTCTGTAATAATAATAATAATCCTCTATGACGTTATGCGGCAGACAAGTGCGACTTCCGGAAGATGCACCCGAGGTCCTGGACAGGACGCGTCCGGGTCCGGTAAGAATGGCACGTATGGTCACCCTATGATGCTCCAACAATAGAAACAATGCTGATTCATCACTAGTGTTGGTAACTGGCTGTGTGATTTCGTGATCTGAGCCGAAGTGTGCACAGTGTCTGTTGCTGCGTTTGCTGCTCCGTTGTATTCAGGGCTAGACTGTGACAGATCTGTGAAATATTATTTTCAGAGGTTTACATTGGCAAGCTTATGTATGTTGTTTCTATAGCCCTTGTGTTAAATACTTTTACATAGTCGTGGGACAAGTATAGGCTAGTTAATGCGGGCGTGTATGCGTGTATAAAGGGTGGTCCGATGCGACCTCCTTAATGAAACGCCCCAAAATGTAAAGCACCTTCTCTTAAGTGTTGAGCATCCCCATAGCACCTGCATCAGAAAATCTCTGGAGCCGCCACTGTGTGTTCACATGGTTCAAAAACACATTGGCCGTTTCTTAATATGCGTTCTTGACTGTCTGTACTTGTGTTCTTGTAAAACGTCCTCATTCACAGCCCAAGTACTGTTTTAATTCCAAGATGCATCAAGGCAAGTTCACATAAGATCCCCGGATGTGTTCTTCATCCGCCCATTTTATCGAGGATGCATCAGGAGGTGACTTGTGTGGACTTATGACATAATTTCCATAATGACATGGTTTCTAAATCTAATAAAATACAATTTTATAAATTTTAATTATTATTATTATTATTATTATTATTGTTGTTATTGTTATTATTATTATTATTGAATGAATGATTGATTTTGTTTGTTAAACACATGAAGGAAACTTGGAAAAACACTATGAACTGAAAAATATTCATGACGTTGTTATAAAACTATTTGACAGAGTATGAACACTTAAAGGCATGAAAATCTGACTTTTTCCATGTTTAAATGCTATGATTGGGTCTCCAGTGCTTCTGTCAACATAGAAAATGTGAAAACTATTAACCCAGTAACTTAGCTTTGGTAAACCATTCTCTACAAGCACATGAAAAAACAGGTCATTGAAATTTGTCTCTCCTTATGATGTCATAAGGAGCTCTTATTATAATAATATCGCCCCTTAAAGGCGCTCTAAGCGAATCTGTGTTACGTCACTTTTTGTTGATGTTTGAACTGTTCTCAAACAAACGGAGTGTAGCTAACTCCTCCCCCTCCCTTCCGTGCTTTTATGAACGCACCCAACCCCCAAATCCTTCTTGTCGTTTATTGGCTGGAACACTTTGTTATGTTTCGTGGTGCTAGGTTTGGCCACTGTGTTGTTATTGCCATTTGTGAAGCCTGGGCTGTCTACAGAGATCGCGTTTTTTTTTACAGTTTGATCAGCGGTCAGGTAGCAAGCAGATAGTGAGGAGATGTTTGCTGTATGTAACAAAAAATGTTTGGTCTAAAATGCATGAATTCGCTTAGAGCACCTTTAATCTGCACTACCCAATCACAGCACTGCCATTTAGTGCAGAGAAAAAGAGAGAGAGAAAATAATTCACAGCACAATTGAGTTTCAATTGCAACAAACCGCTCATTTGCATTTTAAAGGACACACCCAAAACGGCATATTTTTGCACACACCTACAAAGTGGCAATTTTAACATAAAATAATAAATTATTTATATGGTATTTTGAGCTAAAACTTCACATATGTGATCTGGGGACACCAAAGATTTATTTGACATCTTAAAAAAGTCTTCTGCCATGGCCCCTTTAATGACATTTAATGACAAATTATATTTGTACCACTGTAGTTGAGGTCAAGAAAAATATTCATTTTATAAAACAATATGACAGAGTATTAACACTTAATGACATTTTAATGACAAATTCAATTTGTATCACTGGTAAAAATTGGTCAGTTATGTTGTCTTGCTAATGTCAAGTTGTCATGACAAGTTATGATGTATTGGTTAATGTCAAGTTGTTATAACAAAGACATCTCAAACAATGTCATCTTTGCATTAAAAATGGCATAATTAAACGAATGACACTTAATGACAGTTGTCATAAACGTGCATAAATCTCCTTCGTGTTCATGGCACGTGTCATGTCATGATTATGAAGGTGTCATGTCAGTCTTATGAACACCCCTTCAAGTAAAGTGTTACCGTAAATTCTTTAAATATGAAAACATAGACTACTTACAGGCTGTGAGTCAGAAGCGGACGTAATTATGATAATGACCGTTGTGTCCACGTCAACAGGCCGAGGAAGTAAACTGTTGCCTACAATCCGTGTGTTTGTTGTAGTCCAAGAAAAGAGATTTAAGTTTGAGACAATAACACGCGTCATCATTTACTTTGGGATTTGTACCTTTTGCATATCGTTAACATGTACTAATACACACTTATACCCCAAAGGAAATGTTGATTTGACAAAAATGCTACATATTGTTTACAGTGAGGATAAGTTATGAATCAAGTTCAAAACTAGTGGCTTTTGAAATAATGAGCAATAGTTAAATGGCCTTACCAAACACCGCTAATAGGATTGAAATGGATTAAAGCGTGTATAAGAAACATAATTAAACTTTCAAAGCAGTGTTTGGAAATGCTAGGCCTTTCTATTCATGAAGAATGTATTCATGTACAAAGTATTTGGGTTAATATCAAACTAAGAATTAGACTATTGTGGTTTCTTGTCGTTACTGTAAATAATCTTCAATCTAGATTGAGGAAAGATTAGGGTGGCAGGACGTGACTGTTGGTAAGAGGGGTTAGAGTAAATCAAGCAGAAAGTGAACAGTTTGGATGACCAAATAACACCTATTTAGCATGTGTGATAACAGCAAAATGGTTTTATTACCCCATATATAATTTAAGAACGGGCTGCACTTTTTCCTTCCCTTCCATTAACAGAATGAAATACGACAACAGAGCGCTGCGCCACAGGTTTCTAGTGTTCCTCTGTCTACCTGCTTTCGTAAACACCCAACTTGCCTGCGGTAAAAATTATTCATGCCATTTATATAACGCTGAGCTTCCTGTGTGGCACAACCTCGCTCTTTGTTTGCCGCTCTAAAGCCTCTCCGAGACCATAAAGGCTCTTTTCAGATGGAAATAAATATCTGTGATTTATGTGCCTTCTATGAATGGTGACCAAGGCACAGACCAGCATGTGCTTCCTTTGTTCGACTTCACCAGGTGACGCCTTATGATGTGCTGGCTTTATTTGGTGTGTATACCTGCGCAGGCTGGGGTCCATTTGGGCTTCGTCCTGGATGAGCTCAGCCTCGTTCTGAGCGATTCTCATGGCCAGTTCTCTGTCTCTCCTCTCCTGCTCCAGTATGGTCTGTATCTGAGTCTCCTCCTCCCGCTCCAAAGCCAGCTGCAAATCCAGTTCCGCCTGGACCAAACAAACATACCCAAAAATCAATAACGCGCGCGCACACACAGATCGGAACAACTCTATTGCCTGCCACCTGTGACATCATTTAGGTGCAAAAATGGGCTGCAGGACTGTAACAAAAGCAACAGATGTGTTCCTGCAGCGGAACTGGCAGTAATGGATATTGGGCCAGGACATAGTTCACAAAGGGCTTATAGTTGACATAACAGTCGTGAATCATTATTTGACACTTGCTATTGCTAGTAAGAGGCAGGTGATTCTTACTTACAAAGCATTTGATTGCCAAACTTTGGATATGTCCTGAGTGTGTCTCAAACATACAGATGGTCTCCAAGCTAACCGACGTGGGATAAAAGCAACAAAATGTTTTTGGGTTTGGGTTTGATTTCAGTTTGTATGCATGGACACATGGCGATGCTGCTTAGGGCAGGCTAAAGACTTTCCTCAATCTCTCTATCCAGTAGCATCTAAAGGGAAAGAGATCACAGAGCTGCCCTGCATCTACAGCAGACACCAGGAGCACCTTCACTCAAAGGATATTAAGCCATTATGCTCCTGCTGTGCGCTGAGATCTGATTAGGCATATAATCGAGGTTATACCACAGCCCGCCAGCCTGGGATTCTACGTCTAGACTGTGTAAATGAAAAACAGAAAGAAAGAAAGAAAACAAATTAAACGGACCACAGCATGGGCCAACAAGACTGGCCCAGAGTCCAGCACAGTAGTCGAAGAAAAGCGTGACAGAGGAGAAAAGCTTTGATGGACATTTTCATTCATGAAACGCATTGACAGAAAGAAGAATGAGGCAGGACGCTGGCAAAGCAGCTGATGCTTAATACATACATATGGTTTAAAAAACACGGGTCATGATAAATCTTGGGCATTAATCAAACTGCAGGAGGAAAACAGAGTGATATATTACGGCCAAAAATAAATGATAACGGTGTGAGTGATACCAGTCTTGGAGTGAATTGCAAGACTTTGATTTATACAAAAAACATTATTTAAGAACCAAGCTCTGCTGAAACCCAAGCAAGCCAAGGGAGAATAAAATGGACATAACTGTCAATATAGCAAGAGATAAATCTTATATAGAATAGAATGAAACGGAAAAGAACAGAACAAATGGAAAAGAATAAAGCAATTACAATAGAACATAAAATACGATGCAAGAAATTGACTATTCAGAGTAGAATAAAATAATGCATTTTAAAAATAAAGGTTCCTATTAGGGTCTTTGTTGGAAAATTTAACATCCATTTTCTTTTTAGTAAAGGTGAAGGTTATACCGGCAACAGTATTTCACTAGTTCGCATTAACGTGGTATCAATAGGGAATAAGATAAAGCATATTTGGGGTGCTGTCCGAGGGGAGGGTTTCAAGCTCAGAAATTTAGCCTGATACCAGAGTACTTCCCCCACTTTAACTGGGATAGATGTAATAGCTGAGAGTGAAGCGATGGGGTGGTGGAGGGATGCTGCAAAAACTGTCACAGGACAGCAACCCATTCTCACCAAAAAGCGTACAAATGACACGCAGTGTGATTATTGTCCAATAGATACGCCAAATTCCGCTTTTGCGTGCATATGATACGCCAGTCCTTCCCATTCACTTATATGGCAAATCGTTTCGTGTCGTTTTATTTATTGTTTTCTCACTTGTTTTCGTTTTTTTTTTACCATTTTCGCTTGGGTTTAGGGTTAGAACAACTATTTGTTATATAAAAATGACATCCTACCCCAAACCCCAACTCTAACCCCAACTCCAAGCGACCATGGCTTAAATATAGACAAAAACATAGAGAAACCTGTATATTAAATAACCTGCTTAAACAAATCTGAAATCTAACCCTAAACCCAAGCGAAAATGGTTTAAAAAACAGAAAACAAATGAGAAAACAATAAATAAAATGGCACGAAACGATTCGCCATATAAGTGAATGGGAAGGACTGGCGTATCATATGCACGCAAAATCGGAATTTGGAGTATCTATTGCACGATAATTACACTGCGTGTCATTAAGTACGCATCTTGGTGAGCATGGGTAGAGGACAGAGGTGAGGGACAGACACCTTGCAACACATTCATGCTGATTGGTTGGATTACATGACCATGCGCCTCCCGAACTTAGTTAAATAAACTGACGCTTCCCTGATTAGTTTTTATGGTAATCCATAATTCCCCTATTAACCACTAGGGGATGCTCTTACCCAATTTTGTTATACATTACTGTGTGTGTACGTCACAAATTTATGTTCATCCTAATATTTTCTAAATTTAAGTTCATTCTTATATGGCACTTAAAAAATAATCTCTTGCCTGTTTTTGCCTCATAGCAACCAGTGGCTCCTCATTTATTTGTTTTGTCTGGAGCCCTGTAAAAAGCTCTTTAGGGAACCAAATTTGGTCCGTCTATGCTGTTTGCTGTGTTTTAGCACCTTTATTTTTAAGTGTGTACACCAGAGAAAACAGTATGAACCAACAAAACAGAATAGAACAAAGCAAACAGAACAGAATCGAGGAAACAGAATAGAACAGGCACAGGGAAGTTAGTCTCACATAAGCCAAAGCATGCAACAGCTTTCAGATAGCACAGGCACAAAGCACCACTGCAGGGCAATTCATCTAGAAGGAACAGCACAGGGGAAGTCAGTCAGCCAGGCCCCGCACACAGACACCATTGGGGGAGAAGGGGACGTAAGGCTTTCACTCAGCAGGCACGGCATAATCCAGCCCCAGGAGGTGAGCAGGTACTGATGAATAAACCCACAGCCCACTGTGGCAGTTCAATACAGCACATGATTATGCCTGCAGAACAGCCGGTCCTGGCCGGTTCTGAACATGCCAGCGTGAGACGGAGTGGGCATTTGGTTTGCCGAAGGAGTCGGCGGAGGAGAGGGATCAATACACAGAGGGAGTGTGCATAAATGTACACACACCTGCATGACTCGTTCTTCCTCTTCTCTTTTCTTTCTCTCCTCCTCCTCCTGTTTTCTCTTCTGCTCCATCTCGGCTTTCCTGATGGGAGAGAGATCGAGGGCGGACTGTTAATGAGTTACCGGAGCATGCGGGGAATTATTCCTCATGATCAATGACCCACACGAATGGACTTGAAAACACACCCACAGGTGGATTCTCGACTGTCACAAAGAGAAACGTGGATTGCATCTAGTCTTTTTGGTTTACGCAATAGCTAAAAGTTCATTCGACAGCTAGTGAAAATTGAAAAGGTTGCTCTTGGCATTGATGGCGAGCGTTGTTAGAATGTGTACATACATTTAAATCAAAAGGAAATGGTAAACACAATCTGTCACATTTGTGGAACTTTTCTAGTTATTCATAGACTGCTTACAAAAATTGTATGCTCAAACTTTCTGCCTATAGTCTAGTTCTTCAAAAGCACAAATGAAACAGATTGTTATATTTAAATTTTCTAAAAATTACATAAAATGCATATATATATATATATATATATATATATATATATATATATATATATATATATATGTATATGTATATGTATATATATATATATATATATATATATGTATATATATATATATATATATATATATATATATATATATATATATATATATATATATATATATATATATATATATATATATATATATATATATATATATATGTTTCGTTTTTTTAATGGTCTGACTAAACTAATCTCTTGAACAAATGCTTTGTCAAAAATAACAAATGTTTTGTTTTCCTAGGTAATCTATGTGTTGTTTTTTGCTTGTTATATAAATAAACTACGTTTAAAGAACTTTGTTGTTATTTATTCTTAGCGGAATAAATAAAGTTATGTGCGGACCACGACAGCCGCTTTATGTTTATGTTGTTACTGCTGAAACCGTCTATATATATTTTATTTATTTATTTGTTTATTTATAAAATTTTTTCTGATATTAGACATTCTGAAAAAAAAAAATATATATATATATATATGTGTTTGTAACAGAAAATAGTGGTATGTTTATTTATTTATTTCTATTATACAAATACAGTAGCACGAAAATAGCATTAAATATGGATGTTTTGGGCACGCTATATAAAATTATTTGTTGGGTATTTTGATCTGAAGCTTGACAAACACATTCTAGGCACATCTGAGACTTATATTACATCTTGTAAAAAGGGGCATAATAGGTCCCCTTTAATGAGAAAATGAGGCTGTGCTAGTTATGTTGTTAATTTTGCAATGTCCATGAGATTCTAAATGTTTGTCTTAGTATTAGGCACCATATTACTGTTATGTAAAATTATTATTTTATTAAATAAACTATGTTTAAATAACTTTGTTGTTATTTATTCTTAGCGAAGTTTACCAGAAGTTATGTGCGGACTACAACAGCCGCTTGTTTATGTTGCTACTGCTGAAATCGTCTATATATATTTTATTTATTTATTTGTTTATTTATTTATTTATTCTGATATTAGACATTCTGGAAAAAAATATATATATATATACATATGAAGAGTTTGGTTCCAAAACGCAATAAATCCATTTTGACAAATTTCGGTAAAAACGTGTTTTCTATACCAAGAAAGTGACAAGATGAAAACCACTATTTTCTGTTACAAACTTTCACATAGCATATTTAGGTTATAAAAACATAAAAAATTCAAATCCATAACTTGATTTTCAAAGATTTATTATAAAAACAGATTATTTTTTCCACAAAATGCAATAAATCCATGACAAGTTTTTATTCAAAATGCTATAAATCTATTGAATCAATAGCCTATATAAATGTGCATTCATCTTTGCCATGTTATATATTTATTTAGTTGACTAGTTGTACACACTAATTAAAAATATAAACATTAATGTCATTAATCAAAACACTTACTTTGTTGTATTAAGAACACTGTCATTGCTGCGGTTATACTTGACGTCGTCGCTTAACGTTTTTTACAGTGATCAGCTATAAAATGTTTTGGTCCTGCTCGATTTTCGTTGACTTTGAGTAAAATAATGTAAAGTTTTTCATAAGATCCCCTGGGGTCAATGTGTTAGCATGAGAAACTTGATGCTGTCGGGAGATAAGCACCAGTCTCCCGAGTGCTTCGCTTAAATTATTAGATGTTGATGGCTTACGTTTCTTTCCCGTCACAGAAAACCATCACAGGTTTATCAATGCAATTAAAGTATTATTTTGTTTTTATTTGTTTGGTGATCACGAAGTACATAGCATATGAGGAAAACTAGGATTCCGTGTACTCAGTGCGCCGCCATGTTTGTTAACATTGCGTGAATGGTGCGCTGCCTGTAATCTGTGGAGTGGATTTATGGCATTCTGTAGAAAAGGGGGAGTGGCGTTTATTGCATTTTGGGAAAAAAAGGGAGAAAAGATGACAGAATAACATGGCGGATATTAGATTTTGCGTAAAATTAAGAATTTACTTTTTAATACTGACCTGATATAATACTGATTCTGGCTGTAACTCTTTTTTTTTTCAAAAATGGCGTTTATTGTGTTTTGGAACCAAACTCTTCATATATATATATATATTCTGTTTGTAACAGAAAATAGTGGTTTTCATCTTGTAACTTTCTTGGTATAGAAAACACGTTTTTACCGAAATTTGTCAAAATGGTATTGCGTTTTGGAACCAAACTCTTCATGTATATAATAAATAAATAAAAAAAATGGTAATTTTACTAATTATAAGTAACTTTGCAACTACATATCAACTACCAATGTTAAGAGAATTAGTAGACTGTCTGCTTAATATCTGCTTGCATTTTATTGTGATGATATCTCAACAGACATTCAACTGACTATAAGTATCTTTGCAGGTGCATGTCAACTTATTTCACTAACCCAACCCTTACAGTCTACTAATACTCTTGTGACAGTTAGTTGAGGTATAGTTGCAAATTATTGAAAGTTAGTTGACATGTAGTTGCAAAGTTATATATAGTTAGTAGAATGTCTAAAGTGGACTATCAAAATAAAGTGTAACCAAATAAATAAATAAATAAATATATATATATATATTTATTTATTTATGATATTAGACAAATACAGTAGCAAGAAAATAACACTAAATATGGGTTTTTTGGGCATGCTATATAAAATTATTTGTTGGGCATTTTGATCTGAAGCTTGACAAACACATTCTAGCCACATCTGAGACTTATATTACATCTTGTAAAAAGGGGCATAATAGATCCCCTTTAATGAGAAAATGAGGCTGTGCTAATTACGTTGTTGATCTTGCAATGTCCATGGGATTCTAAATGTTTGTCTTATTATTAGGCACAATATTACTGTTATGTAAAATTATTATTATTACAACAACATAAAAGAGGTATTCCCTCAGCAACACAGATCGAATTCCAGTATGTGCTTGCCGTGTCACAATTTAATCCTGTTTACATTAAATAAAGTTTTCACATGCTGCTATAACAATCCTGTTTACACTAAATAAAGTTTTCACATGCTGCAATAACAACAACTTGAAGCCTAGCTCTGAAGAATGAAACGATCCAGAATAGTGACATCTCATTGACAATTAAATCCTAAATGTCCTAATCCTCATCCAAAACTGCCACTTCTTAACCAAGATAGTTTGATTCAGACCTTTTTGTTGCTGTGCTGATATATTTTTTGACAAGAAAATAAACACAGAAAAATCAACATGGCCTGATTTGTAAAATGATGACAGATGCTCTCCATGACAGCAGGCTCTGGAGAATACATAAGAGAGAGGAGGTCAAGCCGAACCCTCCAGTGATATATTCATCTTTCTGCCAATCCCCTCCCGCACCCTTTTTCTCTGCTCTTGTTCTTCTTTTTCGAATGCTATGGGACGCTGACCTAATGTACGGTTCATCCTATTGGAAAATTCATGATGTGACTCACATGCGGCGTTCCTGCTCCTCCTGTTGGCGTAACTGCTCCTCTTCATCGTGTCTCTTCCTCTCTTTCTCCATCTCCTCCTGGATGCGCTTGAGTCTCTCGGTCTCCTCCTGCTCCTGCTTCTTTACCTGCATAGAGGAGAGGAGCTGCTCCGAGCGCTTCACAAGGCCTTCGTATTCTTGCTCGATCTCCTTGCGGCTCATCACCGTGGACTGGGGGATGCAAAAGGGAAAAATACAGATAATGAAAATTTGACTTTGTAGAACTTCATAGTGATCCATAGCATTAAACTCATAGCATTAATCCCAGACAGGGATTTTGTTGAATTAGGAAATATAACTACCGGTAGTTTTAACAAACATGCCTTACTAAAAAAACATTACTGGCGTGCATTTTGAGGAAACACAAAGGGCACTGATGTATTTTAAGATATGTCAGTTTGGACAGCTCTTATGTTTATTTTAGTCTAGGACTTGTCCAATCCCTGTCCGGGAAACCGCCCCTTAATCCTTAAAATAATCCCATGATTTACTCACCCTCAAGCATTTCGAGATACACATGCCCCTCATCTTTCAGGAAGTTACCGGAAGCTAGTTATTATAGTTTCTAAAGTTTAAAGGGGATATTTCACAAGACTTTTTTAAGATGTCAAATAAATCTTTGGTGTCCCCAGAGTATGTATCTAAAGTTTTAGCTCAAAAAAAAAAATATCATTTATTAAAATTGCCACTTTGTTGGTGTGAGCAAAAATGTGCGTTTTGGGTGTGTCCTTTAAAATGGAAATGAGCTAATCTCTGCACTAAATGGCAGTGCTGTGGTTGGACAGTGCAGATTAGCGGTATTATTCCCTTCTGACATCACGGGGGCAGCCAAATTTCAATTATCTATTTTTTCACATGGTTGCAGAAAATGGTTAACCAAAAATAAGTTACTGGGTTTTTCTTTTTCACGTTTTCTAGGTTGATAGAAGCACTGGGGACCCAATTATAGCACTTAAAGGCGAAGTACACAATGTTTGAAAAACACTTTGGAAAAGGAGACGGGCCGACTACCAAAACACACTTATAGCCAATCAGCAGTAAGGAGCGTGTCTACTAACCGACAACCTTTCCGGGTTGCGTATGTGTGGGGCGGGTCTATCAACAGAAGGTCCAGATTCTATTGGGGTAGGGGCGTGTTTGTTTCGGTGATTTCAAATATCAACATTGGCTTTCAAACATCGTGGACTCCGCCTTTAAAGTATTAGTCCATTTTCTTAAAAAAAATCCAGATAATTAACTCACCACCATGTCATCCAAAATGTTGATGTCTTTTTTTGTTCAGTCGAGAAGAAATTATGTTTTTTGAGTAAAACATTCCTGGATTTTTCTAATTTTAATGGACTTTAATGGACCCCAACACTTAACAGTTTTAATGCAGTTTAAAATTGCAGTTTCAATGCAGCTTCAAAGGACTCTAAACGATCCCAAACGTGGCATAAGGGTCTTATCTAGCGAAACGATTGTCATTTTTGGCAAGAAAAATAAAAAATATGCACTTTTAATCGACAACTTCTCTTCTTCCTCCGGCTGTATGACGCGCCAGTGCGACCTCACGTAATTGCATAATCCCGTGCTAAGGTCACGTGTTACATATATGAAACACACGTTTGTGGACCATTTTAAACAATAAACTGACACAAAGACATTAATTAGTATCATTCGACATACAACAACGTCGGAACGGTCCTCTTTCTCCACACTTGTAAACACTGGGGCGTAGTTTCGATACATCATAAATGACCTCTTGACGTGATGACGCATTATGTGAGGTTGCGCTGGCGCGTCACAGGACCAGGGGAAGACGAGAAGTTGTGGTTTAAAAGTGCATATTTTTATTTTTCTTGCCAAAAATGACAATCGTTTCGTTGGATAAGACCCTTATGCCTCGTTTAGGATCATTTAGAGTCCTTTGAAATTGCAATTTTAAACTGCATTAAAACTGTTAAGTATTGGGGTCCATTAAAGTCCATTAAAATGAAAAAATACTGGAAGGTTTTCCTCAAAAAACATAATTTCTTCTCGACTGAACAAAGAAAGACATCAAGATTTTGGATGACATGGTGGTGGATAATTATCTGGAATTTTTTAAGAAAATGGTTTCTGTTATAATTGACTAATCTTTTTGTGTCTAAAAAAAGTAACCATAACAAGTGACCATAACTATGAATTTGTGTTGTACATTATAAAATGTAATTTTTTGTATTTTAAACAGAGGTGAACAGTAGTGAAGTATTTTTACTCTGCTCAAGTGCATTTTTCAAGTATCTGTACTTTTCCTCTTATATTGAAATGCTTTTTTCTTTTTACCTAATAAAACAAGATTGACTTAATCAATAGCATAAATTAGGGGTGGGGGCTACCTGTCTGACCACCCAATGGCAAATGGGGGAGTGTTTGGAAAAGTAAGGACACAGAAATGACATTACAACCTTATACTGCTTTTCGTCCCGAACCACACGGGTTTCATATCACAAAGTAAAGAAAGTGGCAGCATCTCAGTGGTTTCATATCCACCTGCAGACAGCGGTGATGCTGGACTACATGACCCTCGGTTGTATTAATATCCTGCAGATATTCATTAAACCTGGATGTGGATTCCGTGCCATATGGCAGAGCACCAAAGGAGCGTGTAAGGGTTGTGAATGATCACGTACCGCAGGGGGGTAGGGAGTAAATGACAAGGTCCATCTCACCCACTAATGCTAGATGAGTTACTGCTAGTATATGACATCCATTGACACAATCTACGTTATTAGCTGGGGAAGCCATGGTAATCTGCAGTCCAGATGGTAAGGTAATAAAAGGCATTGCCAATCAAAAATCGGATGCTAATGAAAAAGTGCTATGCAAATAACAATAAGACCCATCACAGGTACAGAAGTGCAAAGCACATCTCATTTAAAGGGAAGAACGAAGTGTCCAGGTGGACAAGTTTTAGCTCTGGTGCCAGCTATCTATCAGAGAGAGGGCGATGCCTCTCGAGCCCGCTGTCAATAACACGCTGCCAGCCTGACAGATGAGGTCGAGCTCCACGTTGAGAATACAACAATGCATATGCTGCACTCAATCAGCGGCGGCTGAAAGTTGGGAGGAACGAAAGGAATCGACGCTGGAAAAGGCGTAATGCGGCACAGCCTAGTAAATCGTTCTTGACGGCGTGTGGCCCGCATGTCAATGATGAGCCTCGCAGACAGAAATCTCATTGTCAGATTGTCGATTGACTCTTATTTATTTACTATCATTGAGCGCTAGATTTACTGCAGAATGGAATGAAAAGCATCCACTCTTTTACTTTGAGGCTAACCCTGGTATTTTCTGAACTCATGATGACACAGCAACAACAAAATAATAAAGGCTGCAAAATAATGCAAAATAGCTTCTTCCTTGGCTACACTAAGGGGGCATGTACACCAAGGCGTTTTCACCTGCGGCCAGCGTATGTTTTCAATTGTTTCCAATTAAAGCGCCAAGCTTTTAAAAAACACCAGGGGCTGGCATGTTTTTTTCCGTGCTGAGTGCCCAGAGAAGGAAAACGCTAAAGTTGTCAATGTCACTTTTCACTCAGCCGTTGCCCGTGGGGCCCGCGGGTTGTGAGACGCATCACTAGTAGCCACCACAGGAAAAACACATCATCATCTGAGACAACGTAGTGACAAAATGCGCTCTATAGAACAGTTTGTCCGTTAAAGGAAAACACCACAGTTTTTTTATATTTTACTATGTTCTTACCTCAACTTAGATGAATTAATACATACCTATCTTTTTTAAATGCGTGCACTTAATCTTTGTACAACGCATCATGAATGTGTTAGCATTTAGCTTAGCCCCATTCATTCCTTAGGATCCAAACAGGGATGAATTTAGAAGCCACAAACACTTCCATGTTTTCCCCATTTAAAGACTGTTACATGAGTAGTTACACGAGTAAGTATGGTGGCACAAAATAAAACGTGGCGATTTTTAAAAAAAAGATAATTATGTACTATATTATATGGCAGAAGAGCACTTACAGTAGTTTGCAGCACTCCAACCTCGACGCGAATATTACTGCGCCTGAAGTCGTAGTGCTGCAAACTAAGTGCCCTTCCGCCATACAATATAGTTACCTGCTTAAAAAACGCCACGTTTTATTTTGTGCCCCCATACTTACTTGTGTAACTACTCATGTAACAGTCTTTAAATAGGGAAAACATGGAAGTGTTTGGTGGCCTCTAAATTCATCCCTGTTTGGATCCTAAGGAATGAATGGGGCTAGGCTAAAACACATTCACGACACGTGCTGTACAAAAATTAAGTGCATGCATTGAAAAAAAGATGGGTATGTATTAATTTGTCTAAGATGAAGTAAGAACATAGTAAAATATTGAAAAATGGTGGTGTTTCCTTTAAGGGCTACTGTAAAAACATAACGACGACTTCCATGTAAGGGTACCTGTGGTGTATGGAGATAAAAATGGCTCATTCTAAGATAATAAAAACATATCTGTTATTATTAAGGTCTTTATACACCACTGAAAACATAGTTATCTATATACTACATATATTCAATTTCTGTCAATAGATCATCCTAATGTTTACAAATTGCCCTTTTAAATGAGTAACAAACTCTTTGTTATACGAGTTAAATGAGTCACAAACTTACAAATTATTATTGGCTGCATCTGTAAGCTTAAAAAAGCCGCATTCGACGGCTACATTCCAAGGTAAAACGGCATCAAGGCACGTCTGAATAAAAAAGTTTCCTTCACTTCCTGTCTCCTAGGACATCTTCATCTGATCGATTTTTGTGGGCAGCATAGAGGCATCCCTTATCGTCTTTGATGTCCCGCAATCTTATTCATGTGCATTTATGGGGAAGACAATTTTTTGAGCAGAGTCAAAAAAAATTTAATGGTGTCTGAGAAAGATGTCTGAGGACAGTTTCTGTATAAATTTAAGTTTTATTTTTCAAAAACTTTTGACTGCATTTCTACTGAGAACTTAGTATTGCAGTTTTCAAATATTGATTTGCCAAAGCTCTTTCTATTTACAAATATAAAGAAATATTTCATTTTTCATATTCGAACAAATTACTTGTTTTAAACGTTTTAAGAGTTTTTCTGTTTTTAAAGTATGTTTTAAAAAAGTTTGAACCCATCATGAGGGTAAATAGAAGTTTAGCCACTGCAAAAACAACATTTTATAGAGAACATCGTCTAACCTAAATAGAAAGACGCTTGAGGTTGGCAGGCAATTTAGACTGCCTTCACCAGAACATGGAAAAAACACACATCTGATGAATTATGTATAGATACCCGATACAACTGAAGGGCTAGAAAAGAGCTACACCACATAACATCATTGTGCTTTGTAAGCTGAAAGGGGTGAAAGAGGATTTCGACAACCTTGGGCGATTTTCCAGTTGAAACCTCACCTTGATCTTGGTCATGAGGGCATCAGTGGAGGCGGCCAGTTCCTCGATGTGTTTGCTCATTTCCTGTTTGCCCTCCTTGAGTCCGTTCACAGCCTCATTGAACTTCTCCATCCTCTTCCTCAAGTTTTTCACCTTCACCAGGCCATCAATGCTGTTGTGCACAATTTAGATAATCAACAACTATTTTTCAAAGACACAAACAGTAGATACATGCAGTGACACCACACTGACAAGTGTTGAAAAATGCAGTGATAGACCCTAAATAACACAGTGACAAATCACTATGACAGACACCAATGTGTTAAATGTGTTTAAAAAGCTTAGAGGCAAAGCTAGTACATCCGAATCTGAAAACATCCAATCTAAACCCATATTAGTTATCTATTTTCACCAATCCACGCGGCAGATGTGCCAGCAAACCTGTGGGAAACACTGAAGTGAAGTAATATATCTGCCGTGTTTTGTCTCACTAAATGATGTTGAAAAGCCTGGTTGATGATATTAACTCTTGTTTTAGCACAAGCTCACAGTTTGAGCTTTTTAACAGATGATTCCCTAAATGTACGAATGTAATAAACTGACATATTTACAAGATGTTCCTCATATTATCATCTTTTGAAACTTTACAGATTAAATTTCGGCATCTAGATGACACGTTTAAACTCTTAAGCAACTGTTTTCTAAACAAGCTACACAATCCCATCCGGAGCATATGTGATGAAGCGGCCAGCTCATCTTCTTTGTTTATGGACGTGGCATCATCATGCAAAGACAAATTATGCTTTTCAAACTATTTCCCAGGAAAACAGACCAAAGGCTCAAATTATAAATCATTATTATAAGCTTATTAGTTTGCATCGGGGCAAGGTATGAAGGCACTTTTAAACACTTTTGTTTTTACATATTTAATAACTATTTTTGTTTATTTTTAACACGGATTGGCACTTTAAATACACTTAATCCCAGCCTCTGGCCATTCAGAAATACCGGTTTGCAAATTACGTTAAAGAACAATTTTTCAGCAAAGTCCTCTAAGTGCACGATAGAAGAATTGGATTAACGACGGCATGCAAACATCAAGGTGCAAAAGTTTTTACCTAGGAGCAACTTTCTGATGTCTTTGATTAAGCCGATACGGAAGTGACTTAACCTCTTGAAAAGCACCCCCACTCTGGCCCAAACCATGAAAAGACCTACTTTCACTAAAAGGGCTGTTTTTACTAAACCATTTAGAGTATTAGCACTGTGGTATCATTAGAAAGAAGACACTTTGAGCTTCATTTTCCAGGTTTCAAAATTATTTTAAGATAAAAATTAAAAATGTTAGAGAGGCTGAAGTACAATATATGTGTGTGAAACCTAGAAATGCAATGATGCCAAAGCCACAAGTCTAAAGAAGTTCTGTTTCACGTTTGAGGTCAATAGGCCCAAAAATGAGGTTCTTGCAAGAGTTTTTGTAAGATTAGTGCCTTTTCTAAGTCCCCAAAATAAAAGTCTTTTGTTTACATGCATATACGTTCGTTATTATTATTATTATTATTTATTCTTATGTAAGCGTATAAAATGCCGTTTCCACACCAGTAAATAAAACGTCACACAAAGATCGTTGGATTCGTTATCTAATTGGCTACACGTTCTGTCCATCAATATTTTCCATTCCAAGTCATTGGATGAACGAGCGAGTCAGATCACGTCACAATATTTGACAGCACTGTTTGGATATTATGTATTATACTCCCACCTACTTTTAGAAACACTGTTTGACCGCGGTTTTGAACGCGAGTGTAATCTCATATACATGTGTTACAACGTAAATAGTCCTCAGATTCTATACTATATTCTATTACAAGACGTTCATGTGAAATCTGATGTAAACAATGGACAATATATCTATATTTCACGGATTATACGCATTTGTGGACAAAAATGGTCATTGGATGTATTTTTTTGGAGAGTTTTTATGGGTTATTCACACATCTGAAACATACTGTATTCGATTCACGATCGTTATATCAACACAAAGGTAAGGAGTCCCGTTTATATTTTGCATGTTGTCATCTGGACTTCTGAAACAAAATACTATATTTATGATGCTAGAGCATCTGTATCTCAAAACAGAGACCATACACTGATGCTAAACCCATAGACCTTTTAAACGATGTATAGTAATTATAATAGTATTATTGTTTGTAGACAGTAGGCTATATAGATATTGTTAGCAGCATTAAAAAAAACTGACGTCTTTCCGCCCCCGAGCTAGTGCGCGTCGAGACTGGCCTCTAGAGTAAGGTGACCAGATGTCCCTGTTTTCCGGGGACAGTCCCGTTTTTTGGTGTTCTGTCCCCAAATGGAGCTGTCTCCGGAAATGTCCCCATTTCAATTACTGATTATAAATCTTTTCATTGCAATTAAAGTGAAACTGAACCTAAACACAAGAGTATGATATAAAAATGCTAATTATAAGAAAACATGTCAGACCAACATTAATAATACAGAAAAAAACACTACAATGACTTGAAATGTGACTAATTTCATCACAAAACAGAATCATAACTATCCATTTTTAAAATAATTTTCTCACTTTAAAATCGCATGATAAAATAGCATTCAGTAATAAAGTCTGTGTGGAAAATCAATGTCTCAAAGTATTGTGATAGTTTTCTCCACAATACAATATCGATATTCTCACAACAAGAATCTATACTTTTAGTTACATTTTTAATTTGAATATGTTTTAGGAAAAGAAGACTGCCCAGCAAGCATAGCAAGTCTGTAAGAAGGCAAATATACTATATTGTTGGTCAAGACACACACTATCATTTCTAGCTAACCAAAATTGAATATCAGAACAAGATAAAATAAACAATTTCATAAAACACCAAAGAAGAAAATCCAAAAATCCATAGAAGATGTGAATGTATTACTGGTTTGATAAACTTGATCAAGAACGCATTATTAAAGTATTTCGAGCACATAACGCCCTTGTTTCCACCGAGTTCTGGTGTTCGTACAGTACATACCGTGGCTTGTGTCTTCTCCTGCACAACCACATCCGAACTGTCTTCTGAATGTTAATGCAGGCAGTGGCCCTGTATTGCAGTTTCTTCGCCACTGTGCAATAAGATGGAAAAGGAAAAAGCTTACTCATCAAACAGCATCACACAGAAACAATGCCAAGATGAACAGGTGGCTGCAGACCCATTCTAACTGATGATGTAACATACATTTAACGACAGACAGCGTGCACCACTGGACCTTCTTCCAACGGCTGCACACCAGCCACTTATTGACCCGTTTCACAAGCTCTGCCAGGTGCTCCGGATCAGACTTCATGATCTGGTCAAACTCTGCGAACTGAGAGACACGCGTAAAGATTAATGGTGGAGTGATGTATCCCATGTGTACCGGTTTAATGAAGCCTTAACAGCATTCTATTATTTTCCATTATGAGAAATGTGAAATCATCACCTTTCCAGGACGGAAGAAAACCCTGGTTAATCCAAACTTGAAATCGTTTTCATTGAGGCCGAGCGCTTTGAACAGAGCCTGTCGGAGGACAGATAAATTCAAAAAGCAATAAATATTTTATTAAAGGTAGACATGATTTTGTGTTGTGCTTGCCAATTTTGAAACAGCAAAACAAGTTGATATTATTTAAATGTGTAAATAATTTAAAGTCACACTGTGGGGAAAATCAAGTTTTATTGTTGTTTACATGTCTGTGTGGTGTTTTTAATATATTATAAGAAAAGCCACAGGCAAATTCATCATTTAACACCATTGCAGAGTATTTTCTCTGTAAAAGCGGAGAAAATCTCATTCCTGCAGTTTAAAATGGCCTTGGTTTCCAACATCACAAATATGTAACCAATCATATCAACACAGCTGAACATGTGCATCAGTAGTTTGAGTTATAGATAATATGTACAGTATGGATGCCTCATAGACACGGTGTTGAAATGAACTGCCGAACGTAGCATCTGTTTACAAATATATCTACAATCCGAGGTGGTGCAAAAGGGTAGAGGCGGGGACTAATTTGCAAATGCATATCTATGCAGTGCTATTATGTAGAGTAGAGGGGGGCGCAGCTAATTTGCATATTCATAGTTTAGCGTATACTAAATGAGGCAATGGAGTAGAGTTAGAATTAAGCTTCTTTAAAGCATAAAGAAATTAATGTGACAGGTAGATATTTTATATACTATTATGATGCTCGAAGATACTTTTTAAATGATACAATTCTTGACTACAGAGAGAATTTAAAAATGTAATTCAATGTGCAACTGTGTTACATATACTGTACATGCTTTTGTTAGGCTACTAATATGATTGACGTCTTTGTCTCATATGAGTGTGCATGAATGTAAACATTTAAAAGTAGTATACATTTCTTTTTATAACGTTTTGATATGGGATGCATCACCAAGTGCACCACTAAATGACATCAAGGAAATCAATAAAGGATTACTGTGTGCGTGCTTCTGCAAGTTTACACAAAAGGTCACATTTCTAAATATAATCTAGCTACTGTTGTCACGGTACATCAGAAGAATGGAAGAATAGAATGGAAGCAATGAGACAAATACATATTAGTAGATGTTAAAGGGACAATCTACTTTTTACAAAAAAATAGGCTCATTTTCCAGCTCCACTAGAGTTAAACATCTGATTTTTACCGTTATGCTAGGCTATGCTAAAAGTGGTACTGCCAGACCCGGAGATCAGCTGAATGGATTCCAAAACAGTACAAATTTAATTTTTTTACTCTAGGGGAGCTGGAAAATGAGCCTATTTTCAAAAAAAACTGGAGTGTCCCTTTAACTGTTATCTATTCAAATATAATTGTATACGGTAATTCTTGAACAAAAACATGAAAGGTTTACTTTGCAAAAGAGTCTAGGATCAAGCCTTGTAAGTTTGCTGGGCATATATTGCTTATACATGTTGTATAGCTCGTGAAATGCCGCTCTGGAAGGGAAGCCACCCTGCATCAGATCCAACACTGATACCATGCCTGAGAGCAGAAAACAGGAAGAGATAAAAAGTCAGTAATGATACACAAACAGGATTTGCTGAATTTATGTCTACACATCACATATGTGACTATAAAAGTATGTAAAAGTAAATTTTAAGTCGCACAGGTATATTTGTAGTAGTAATAGCCAACAATACATTGTATGGGTCAAAATGATTTTCTTTTATGACAAAAAGCATTGGCATATTATGTAAAAATCATGTTCCATGGATATATTTTGTACATTTTCCACCTTAAATATATACACAGTTTGTGTGGATGCAGTTGCTAGAACTTTAAAGCTGATGTTTCTAAATGTATTTTTCCACCTCAGATTCAAATTCGATATTCAAATAGTTGTATCTCAACCAAATATTGTGTTTTCCTAACAAACAATACATCAATGGAAAGCTTATATTCTGTCAGATGATGAATATATCTCAATTTCAAAAATTGACCCTTTTGACTGCTTTTGTGGTCCAGGGTCACATTTGAACCAAGTGTAAAGGGGAAGATCCAACATCATATACACTGTGATCTCTTTGCTTCCTGCAATGCTAAACTACCCACTTGTGTTTTTCTCTTCTAATTTAATGTTATTAGTTAAATATTAGTACTTTAATGGGTCAGCATTTGTGTCACAAAGCTCCCAAAAGAAGATGACTCATAAATATTTTACTGTTTTGCAGATGAAAGCATTAAATAAACATTATAAAAAGAGGAATTAGACATCAATATATTGTTTGATTGGTTTCCACACCATTAAGCCTATCATTGGTCTACAGCAAATCCATTACAATCCAATTTATACAAGGTAGACATCAAACAAACTGCAACAGTCACTGCAGTCGTGAGACGATTTTGTACAGATGCTTAAAGGTGCAGTGGGTAAGTTTTAGAAGGATCTCTTGACAGAAATGCAAAATAATATATAAAACTATATTATCAGGGGTGTATAAAGACCTTTCGTAATGAACCGTTATGTGTTTATTACCTTAGAATGAGACGTTTTTATCTACATATAACAAGGGTCCCCTTACATGGAAGCCGCCATTTTGTGCCGCCATGTTTCTACAGAAGCCCTTAATGGACAAACGTTTTATACTAAGTTGTCTTCAACGATGACATGTTTGTCTGGTGGTGGCTACCGTAGCTTTTCTATGTGTTTCAAAAGCGATAGGTGAGCAGTGGACTTAGCCGTTGGTTGCAGTTTGCAACCTCACCACTAGATGCCACTAAAATTTACACACTGCACCTTTAAAAGGAAAGTTTTCCCAAAAATTTAAATTCTGTCATCATTTACTCACCCTTATGTTGTTGCAAACCTGTATACATTTCTTTTTTCTACAAAACACAAGGGAAGATATTTGTAATCAAGCATGAAACAGAAGCACCACTGACCTCCACAGTAGGAAAAACTACTACTATGGAAGTCAATGGTGCTCAAAAATGGTTTGATTACAAACATTCCTCAAAATACCTTCCTTTGTGTTCAGCAGAACAAAGAAATTAATACATTTTTGTAACAACATGAGGGTAAGTAAATAATGACAGAATTTTCATTTTTGGGTGAACTATCCCTTTAAATGTTCTCTATTTCATGCGTTCCTGTAGCTCGGCTGGTAGTTACATGGAAATTCTGATCACCCATCCATAATGGCTGTTTTCCATTAAAGTATAACTTTTCATAATTGCGAACCCACTAGTCATTCAGGAAAGTAGTCAAATAATGACTGCCTGTACACTGTGACTTCAGGTTATATAGGGTAAATGATTCATCATATGCCAGCGTGCTTCACTTATGTCACGAACTGTAGTCAAGTGATCCCCAAATAGTCAAAACAGGCCCAAACTGTTGTCTAGAGCTACAACTAATCGATCAGTCTACTTGACTGCACAACCCCTAGTACATTCAAGCTTTTTCCCATCTACTTAGAAAGTTTATTTCTAAAACTTTGCAAATAGCATATGAAACCACTTCAACCTTCAAAACTCTCATGTGGTAACGACATCTCTAAAAAATAATGAAAAATCAGTGGAGCTCACATTTAATATGGCCGCTCCATAGGCAATTTCCGTATTTGTTTTAAAATAGAGCTTGCGACTGATGAACGGTGTGTATTCATAATAGGTTTGCTTAAATTGGAATATTTGAAGCATTACCGGCAGCGCGGCGAGTTGAACTGGGAAAAATGCCTATATATTCATATACATGCCCGAGCACTGCAGCTGAGACAAAATCTGAGCTCCTTCAAACTGATGGCTCACCATCTTCAGATTGGGCTTCACACAACGAATGAAACTGGAGCCCTGTATAAAACATACACATGCAACATTATTAAAGAAAAGAAACCCATATGGCAAAAAATTGCGAAAATGTTTCTGGCCAAAAATATTTTTAAATATAAGATAAATGCATTTTGTGGAAAGTAACGCTTAAAGAGATAGTTCACCTAAAAATGTTTAATTCTGTCATCATTTAATCACCCTCATGTTTTTGTAAACCTGTATTAGTTTTTGTATTTTTATTACACAAAAATAATTGTATTTTCATACACAAAAGAAGGTATTTTGATAAATGATGGTAAGCACACAGTTGATGGCGTACAGTATTTGTTTTTCCAACTATGGAAGTCAATGGTTACAATGAGCTGTATGCTTACCACCATTTATTAAAATATTTGATTTTGTGTAAATCAGAAAAAAAGACATTCACACAGGTTTAGAACAACATAAGGATGAGAAAATTATGACATAATTTACATTTTTGGGTGAACTATCCCTTATAAAATATATATTTTGAATTTGAATTTACCCTTCATATATTAACATATATTTCAATATAAATTTTAGCTGCAACAAATGGGTCAGTGACAAAAAAGATGAGAAATTCAAAAATCTTAAAAAAAAAACTTTTTTAAACGCATGCACCAGGTTCATTTCAATGCACATAGTGTATTTATGTTATTTTTATGCAATATAAAATTACATTTGCACAATTTTAGGAAAGTTAACACTGAATGGACTTGAAAATGTCTAATGGTGTAACCGCCAATTGCGCCAAAGAATGAGAAATATTTAATATTTTATCCACCTTAATGGCATGCAAGCGTAATCATCAAAAAAATATATATATATATAATTTTATTAGTTATTTCTAAATGTAAACTTTAACGCGTTTTTGTAATATTTGTCCTGACATATGCTGAAAACAGCTCTGTTTTCTAAATAATCTTTGACAAAATGATATAAAAATGTATGTAAAAAATCATATTACACTAAACTAGATGATTATATTTTATTCCACATTTTTATGAATATATTTAGATTTTCATTTAAAAAAATACTAGTTACACCAATTGACACAGATCAGTTACACCACATTCACATTTTTGTAATTATCCTCCAAATATTCTGTTAAAATGAAATTAAACCAGATATTTTAGACTTGGTCATCAAAAAAGAGAATGTATGCAAGTAATCTGCAAATTTATTTTGAAATTTTAACCCTTTTAAATTTAATTAAACCATACGGACACAAAATTAAAGTAACATCATTGACCCAATACATTTTTACTTTTACAATCCATATGGCAATATATATATATATTTTTCCAATATATATATTAAATTTTATAAAGTATATATTTGCAGTTGAAAATATATTTAATTTTAACCTTTTATGTTTGCAGGTTTGTAATATAAATGCTTGAACATAAATGCTCAAAAATAAATTTTATTTTCAAATATATGTCAAAAATGTATTGGTGAAAAATACATTTTTGTAAAAAATATATTTTTGGTCATTATTCAAAATTATTAAAATATATATACCCATGATAAACAAAACGAGATTCTGAAAATTATTACCAAGATAAAATAAATGGCAGTTCACAGCATATTGTACTGTATTTATACTGAGAATCCCAAATCTCCAGTCATCTGAATATGCAGGTTGTAACACCCTATACTACTATTGCTATAAAATGTACACAAACCTGTGCTAAACAAGGCTTAAATGTTAAACAATGCTTAAACACACTAACTGATAACTAAATGAACAACTTAAATATTCTAAATAAACATATAAATATGATATTACTTACTGTGCTCCGAAGCTTTTCCAGCAAAAGGTTCAGCTGGGTCTATAAAGTTCATCAGAAGAGAAACATGAGTGTGGGTTTCACTAAAAGGCAACCGTTCATTAAACGGTACATTAAAAGCAATTCTATATGCACAACTATACAGTTGTCATGCAAATAGTATGACAGATTTGTCATTGTGATTGATGTGGCTATAAAGGGTCTTAGAATCTTGTTCACATTCAGTATGTCATTATGAACATTAACAGAATCAAAATAATTAATGACATGGTTACATGTTAAAAGAGAGTACTTTTATGGCAATGCATCTCTAAGACAAAGCGCTACAGTGGAGAAATGTGACGGTGTGACAGCCAGTGTCAAAGGCAATAGACCAGGCAGGTCAGTGAGAGGGTGGGAGCAAACTCAATATATAATTAGTTCATGAGGTGACCCTGTGATGCCGGCGCTGAATATTTCAGCCAGGCTTACCCTACAAACGCTTCGGTTTTTCATTCTTTCTACATTTATTTCAGCCATAGAACATTACTGCTTTTCTCAGGGAAAGGTTGAAGAAACAGGAGGAAGTCTAAGAGAGAAAGGGCACAAGTTAGAAGGAAAGAAATAAGATCACCAGGTAAGAGCTTTACAAAAACCCATATAAAAAACTAGCCCCACAAAACAAAATCTACAGGGGTCCCAAGATAGAGCTTTGCAGAACCTCTAAATCTGTGGAAAGTCTACAGTCTATTTCAGGGGAGTTCAATCTTGCTGGAAATCTACCATCCTGCAGAGCACATATCCTACTCTTATGAAACACACCTAAACCAGCAAAAAACAGGTTTAGTGGTATTCTAAAAAAAATTACAGGCAGGCGTGTAAGTGTGGGAAGAACCAACTTCTCAGGAAGGTCGACCCACAAGCGCAAGATTGAGCACCCCTAGTCTATATAATCCAAAGCCTTGAAGGATAAAAATAATCTCATTGCTTCAGGCTTGTTAACTCCTATGACAAAGTGTAGTTCCTCGCCATTAGGAGGATAAAGTTAAAAGACAGCTTCACCTTGAATTTGTTTCCCACACTGATAAAGCTGAGTTTGCCGGCTTTCTGCTTTGAGTCCTTGGAATTTGAGTTGTTCTCAAAGAGATCCCGGATAAACTTGTCCTTTGACTCGCACACCAAGCACTCCAAAGACATATGGAGGGCGTCATTATTCTTCTCCACAAACTGGGTCTGCACACACGTTCATAATACACCAAAACATAAACACAATGTCACCAACAACTTCACCAAGGGATTCCCCTATGGCGGCAATCTACAGTGTGGCCTAATAATTTTTTTGCATGTAAAAGACCTTGTAAAAGAAAGTTAAAAATATTCTTAATCCATAAATAAATGAATTCAAGTAAAGGGAAACCTTACAGTCTCATAGCACACGGCTCCAGCGAAATGTCTTATGATGAAACCTTCATCATCTCTCAGATTCCTGTGGATTGTAAGCTTTGACTTCCTGGGAACCTAAAAAGGCAGCAGACGCAGAATTACATTTTCTGCACAACCCATCTTATATGATTGGAATATAACATATTTGTCATATAAGGGTTTTCTATACACTTTCGTAAGCATTCTGAAAAGAACATGTGTTCCAAGAAAGAAAAAAATCATAGCTGCAGCATAGAGGTTTGGAACAAGATAAGAGCGAAGTAAGTAACAGAAGTTTTATAACTTTGTATAGCTTACGGTAAGACGGAAATGATTTTTGTGCTTGCTGTGAACCATCTCTGCCAAGTGCTGATCGCTTGGCTGGGGAAGACGATTTTCCTCGTCCAGAATGTCCAGGATACCCACCAGCTTTGCTTCAACCAGATCTGCAAAGCAATGTGTAACACCTAAAACTTTAGCCTTGATTAAAGAAACTTTTCATGGGGAAAAAACGTGCACGGGAGCAAACTAAATTAGCATATTCAATTCCTGCACTGAAGGTACTATCCAAACTTAGGCAGAACTCAGCAAGTTTAATGGACAAATGCAAAATCGGCAAGCGCGCGCAACCCTTTTTGATAATCATCCATCGTATGCATAATTCATCGGAGACGTGAGCGGGTGAGAGAGGTGCGGACACAGGCACAGTCATGTATTTGCATGAGCAGACACCAGGGTATAAATGTGAGGTGACTGATGAGAAGATACGCGGGTAAAGGACCTACGTGTCGGTTTCGAAGCCACAAGGACGTGATACATCACTGTTGGGAAAATTATGGGAAAACGGGAGCTGCCAAACAATAAGCATAAACAAGCGAGTCTTTCCCTTCGGATTAGAAGCGACATCTGCAACGCAGGTGTCAAGTGCATACTTCCACACTGCTGACCCTATACCAAAGGTGGGGTGTGATGTTAAGCCACCTGCATAGTGTGCGTACTCACCAAAGCTGTTAGGTTGGTGACATCTTGACAGCTTGTGAAAAATGTGAGGTGGTTCGTTTTACAGGGACAGGCCGTATGAAGATCTTCTTTAAGCCTTAATGCATTTAAACATAACAAGCTAAAATGTAAAAGCACAGTGTACTTTGGTCTTCCAGATTTCACTGTGTGTTCGGAGATTGAATTAACCATTCCTGAGGGGAGGATTAGGGTCAGGCTTTGCTGTTCAAGACACCACCAAATAACCTAAAACATTGCAGCTTTTATCTTATCACCTAATACCTCTCCAGAGAGTTCGGGAGTGTGAAAGCTGTCCCTCCCACGATTCATTCCTGTCTTATCTCTGGCAACCAGCATGCATTTCTCCCATGCATTTATGCTGGAAGATTTATTTAAGATATGCATTGTCCAAACTGTAAAAACCGTGGATGTCAATTTGCATGTTACTTTAGCTTAAAGGGACACTCCACTTTTTTGAAAATATGCTTATTTTCTAGCTCCCCTAGAGTTAAACATTTGATTTTGCCGTTTTGGAATCCATTCAGCCGATAGGAAAAATATCCAAACTCTTTGCCGCAATGTTAATGGACTAATCTGATTCTATGGATTGTGCTAAGCTATGCTAAAAGTGGCAGCACCAGACCCAGAGATCGGCCGAATGGATTCCAAAACGGCAAGAATCAAATGCTCAACTCTAGGGGAGCTGGAAAACAAGCATATTTTCAAAAAAAAGTGGAGTGTCCCTTAAAAAAAATTTGCACTCAATTTCATTATAACCATTTTTACAAATTCAAAGTCAGTGCAGCCCTAAAGCAAGCAACCTGAGAGTAAAAAGTACAGAATGAGAAAGGGTCACTCACACAGTGAGATGCAGTGGGCAATGATGTCTACCTATAAGTCCAGCTAGACCAGCTTAAAAAGTGACCAAAACATACAGTGGAGGAAAATAAGTATTTGAACACCCTGCTATTTTGCAAGTTCTCCAACTTAGAAATCATGGAGGAGTCTGAAATTGTCATCGTATGTGCATGTCCACTGTGAGAGACATAATCTAAAAAAATAATCTCCGGAAATAACAATGTATGATTTTTTTAACTATTTATTTGTATAATACAGCTGCAAATAAGTATTTGAACACCTGAGAAAATCAATGTTAATATTTGGTACAGTAGCCTTTGTTTGCAGTTACAGAGGTTTGCAGGAGGGATTTTGGCACACTCCTCCACACAGATCTTCTCTAGATCAGTCAGGTTTCTGGCCTGTCGCTGAGAAACACAGAGTTTGAGCTCCCTCCAAAGATTCTCTATTGGGTTTAGGTCTGGAGACTGGCTAGGCCACGCCAGAACCTTTATATGCTTCTTACAGAGCCACTTAAGCAAACTTAAGACGGGCCTGGACATGTGCTGGTTTAAGCAGGGGAACCTTTCGTGCCATGCATGATTACAAACCATGACGTCTTAGTGTATTACCAACAGTAACCTTGGAAACGGTGGTCCCAGCTCTTTTCATGTCATTGACCAGCTCCTCCCGTGTAGTTCTGGGCTGATTTCTCACCTTTCTTAGGATCATTAAGACCCCACGAGGTGAGATCTTGCATGGAGCACCAGTCCGAGTAAGATTGACCGTCATGTCTACCTTCTTCCATTTTCTAATGATTGCTCCAACAGTGGACCTTTTTCACCAAGGTGCTTGGCAATTTCCCCGTAGCCCTTTCCAGCCTTGTGAAGATGTAAAAATTTTGTCTTCCGTGTCTTTGGAGAGCTCTTTGGTCTTGGCCATGTTAGTAGTTGTATTCTTACTGATTGTATGGGGTGGACAGGTGTCTTTATGCAGCTAAAGACCTCAAACGGGTGCATCTAATTTAGGATAATAAATGGAGTGGAGGTGGACATTTTAAAGGTCTTTGAGGGTCAGAATTCTAGCTGATAGACAGGTGTTCAAATACTTATTTGCAGCTGTATCGTACAAATAAATTGTTAAAAAAAATCATACATTGTGATTTCTGGATTTTTTTTAGATTATGTCTCTCACAGTGGACATGCACATACGATAACAATTTAGACCCCTCCATGATTTCTAAGTGGGAGAACTTGCAAAATAGCAGAGTGTTCAAATACTTATTTTCCTCACTGTAAGCTAAAAAATTGGCGTAGATAAAATACCAAAATCTTAGCGAACAAAGACATCTTTAGACAGATTTACAAATTTAATCTGGAGAATGGTTGTTTTTATCTGTGGGTTTATGGAATAAAACAAAATACAAAAACAAATGACTACTAAAGCTACTTTCGTCTGGAAAAAACAATGAATGTCTTTGAAATATCTTTACTGTAGGGATTTTCAAAGGAAATACTGATATGTGCGATTCATTCTTTTGTATATTACATAAATGTCCAATAAAAACCCTTTAAATGTCACCACAATTTATGTTAAGACTCTGATGTTTTGTTGTGCGCAGACAGCTCTGTTGTCGTCTGTAAATGTTTTGACCTGTCAGGTTTCAGCGATGAATTGCTGAAAAATGACATGAACGTTTTTATATTCAGGGCCACTTCTATAAGCTCAGAGAAGATGGAGTTGGACTTTACATCAGCAGAGGACTTCATTATATTTAAGAAGTTGTCTGGGGCCATAGTGCATCCGGTAATGAATGGAACGGAGGAAGGTCATTAATATTTGTAGCCAAAGGGACACTGACCTATGCAGTCCTGATTATCAACATAATGAACTTCATTCACTCCTAGGTCTTCCTTTTGATACAGCTCTTGCTCCTGGGGAGAAAAACACAAGATAAGTGGGCAGCGGTTTCTGCTGAAAGTGAAAATTGCTTAACTTAATATTCTTCAATAGAAACGTCTCAAAAGAGGTGAAACTGCAATTGTTAAACCGCAGTTTTTCAGCTCGAGCTGGGAGCAGAATGCAGAATGAATAGGTGCGATCAGGTGCGTGATAAAGAACAGTATACTGTAGTCACGAGTCGCTGATCAATACTTAAAATCCCAATAACACTGATGACTTACCTCTTTCAGTATGCGTTCATTAAAAAACTGCTGTAGTTTTTCATTACAATAGTTGATGCAGAACTGCTCAAAGCTGTTGTGTTCGAAATACTCTAAAGAGGCAAATAAAAAAAGCTTTTGTTGATTCATGTGCTGGTTATTTCTCTAAAGGCATTTAAATCTTATTACTGAGATGTTAGTGAGATTCACTTCACCTTTTAATTTTATTAAAAGGACAAGCCAATACAAAGTGAATTCAATCATCTATTATATAGCCAATAAGTCATGTCCCATGCTGTATTTATCTTTTTAACATTAATGAAATATTCAGAGTTAAATAAAAGTTAAAGTCTGTTGACAGACAAATAAAAACTTCTAAGAATTTCTATGTTTTGCTGAAAACATAGGAAGACATTTTGAGTAATGTAACGTAACAGATCTGGGATAGCATTAAATTCCATTCTAGGAGAAAATAATACTATGGAAGTAAATGGTGCCCCAGATCTGGGATGCGTTTCCAGAAGAACGACGTAACTCGATGCTGAACCACCATAGTACGATGCATAGCTGGAGAGACTAACTACCTAGTCAAGACTGTTTCCCGAAAACATAGTAACTTTGTCGCACATTCGTCGTTTGAAACATGTTGTTTCGACAACATAGTTGATGATGTCACGTGGGAGGTGGAGTACTAATTAATCTGTTTAAATTGATTTAATGTCAGATTATTGATGTAAATAACGTATATTGCATCGGAATACTGATGCTGTTACTGTGATTTAGTTCTTTGTTGTTTAAAGGTGCAGTGTGTCATTTTATAAAGGATCTAATGACAGAAATGTAATATTACTTCAATAACTATATTATCAGTGGTGCATAAAGGCCTTACATAATAAACAGTTATGTGTTTATTATCTTAGAATGAGATGTTTTTATCTACATACATCGTGGGTCCCCTTACATGGAAGTCACCATTTTGTGCCGCCATGTTTCTACAGTAGCCCTAAATTGCTGTACAGAGCGTGTTTTGTCACTACTGTGTCTTATGGCTTATGCTACGTTCACATCAGCCGTGGCAGAGGCGTCAAGCGCGAGTGATTTCAATGTTAAGTCAATGTGAAGACGCGTGTCTGGAGGACTCGCGGCGTGGTAGACGCGATTCCGCCGCATTCACGCATCTAGTTCACGCGAATTGAGCATTGCTGCGGCAACCGCGCGAGTTGAAAATGTTTAACTTTGGCGGAAAAATGCGCCACGTTAACCAATCAGGAGCTTGCTCTAGTAGTGACGTGATTACAGGATGCAAGCGGAGTCGCAAAAGCCCTTCCCATGAAGCGAATTTCCGTGTGAATGTCTCGATGACTACAATTTCATGCGCGGCTTTCACCCACGAATGAACAAAATGTTCAAGCGGCAAACTAGACACGGTAAACGCAAATTTGACACCTCAAATGCAGCTGGTGTGAACCCACGGTTAGACAACAACATGTTTGTCCTGTGGCAGCTACCGTAGCTTCTCTATGTGTTTCAGTGAACGGTGAACTGAGCCGTTGGTTGCAATTCACAATTTCACTGCTAGATGGCGCTAAAATTTACACACTGCACCTTTAATTTCAAGATTTTTAATTCATGTGCAAATTCTCTCTTAAGTCACCTCTCCCAGGGATTCCCCAGAGTCTTAAAGGCTGTATTCTGCAGTTTTCGAATAAAGCGTTTTAATTCTGTTTACAAACTTAAAGACGTAAAATAAAATGTATTTCATATATATTTGGAATGATGGATATATAATGCACTACATGTTTTTTGCTTCTTTTGTTGAAAAGCATGATCAACGTATGTCTACATATTATAATAACAAGGAACTATGCTTCTAACCACAGGTGAAGAGCTTTTGTTCAAACCAAACAAGTTTGCGATGCAGCTTGCGTATGTTTGTTTAAACGATCGTTTCGGGAAACGCCAAATCGCTGAACTTTGTCAGTAACAATGAAACTTACGACGGTAGTTGGTTAACGATGCTTTTGGGAAATGCTGTTTGGTTAACATTTTCTTAAATATCTTCATTTGTGTTCAGCAAACAAAGAAATATATACAGGTTTAAAACAACTTATGTGGGATTTATTAAAAGTTTTCGGTAAACCATCATTTTAAAAACATGCAAGCAAATCTAAACAACTTTCTTTGATAAATACACTTTTTAAAGAAATAAAATCTGAGACTACATTGAAAAGGAATAAATATTCTGCACTATTTCTAGGTCATGAGGTTTAATGCATTTTGCTGCTTTAACTATGTGTAAAACACAAAAGGCAAGATTTCCTTGCTTCCATTGAAGCACAAAAGATGTTCTGGAACACTTACAAATCATGCGGGGATAACAACGACCATCAAAATCAAAATGGATTTTTGCTCGAGTGTGCCTGCTGTCATTACTGCCAAAGCAGGGCAAACTGAAATTTCGGATAATTACTCAATTCGAAATTTAATAAACGGTTTTATATTTAACAAATGCAAATTGCATGCAACTTCACAAGTGCTCTTAGTCTTTTGGACCTCAACATAAATTGCCTTGATTGACATGATTAAAATAAATTCTGTTTTGACACACAAGCTCACCGAAGCCAGCGATGTCCAACACGCCAATGAAGCTGGATGACGTATCAAAGGGGAAGCACTGGTTGACCCGCTTGACCACATGATCAAAGAGTCTGCTGTAAACCGCTTTGGCGAGGGCATCACGGGCATTGTTGGCCTGTTCCACCTTCAGAGGCACCCTGGAGAGGACCAAAGTGGGACAGGAAAAGGTAAAATCTGGGTCAGAGCTTCTGCTAATGCCACCTCATCAATACATGTCTATTCTTTTCCACTACACTACATCTCGTAAGACAGTGAGCGTTATATCACCTCGGGGAACGTCTAAAAACACTTGCTCTTCACAGAATGCTGAAATAATTTATCAGTCAAAATTTCATTTATTTTCCTGCCAGTTTCATTATAATCTCAAGACGCTCAAGGCAGTGAAAAAATGTTTCCGGAACATTATTTGACCTGACAATAATGTGTTTATACAGTTATTCAAAGGGCAAACAAACATAACTAAGCTCTTTACTGCCTAAAGTCGCCTAAAGCAGCAGTGAAATAGTTTTTTTTCAATGCATGTACCTCAACACAAAAGAAAATTAGATTTTTACTTGTATTTAGTGTACAAAAGTAAATTGAGACCATTTTCTGTTTTGCTAAAAGTTCTTTTTTTTATTAGGTTTTTATTTTCAAAATTGACAATAGGTGCATGGAGGCCACTAGTCCACTAGTGCTTTATGCAACCTGATCTCACGGATTTCCGTGGGATAGTCACGGAATATTTTGCAAATTTATCCGTGTCATTGTCACTGATCTCCACATTTTTCCGTGGCTGTACCACGGACTTTCTTTTCCGTGTCATTGTCACGGATTGGTTACTCATCTGCTTTATCCTATTGTCAAACCATTGTCGCTTCGGTTTAGGGTTAGATGTGGTGTTTGCGTTAGGATGTCACTTTAACTGGGCGTTTACACCAGACGCGGTAGAGGCGGCATGCGCGCGTGATTTACATGTTAATTCAATGCAAAGACGTGATTAGACATCTTGCGATGCTGTACACGCGGTAGGTGCGGCGCGGATGGCGCGATCCGCGCGAATTGAGCGTTGCCGCGGGAAACACGTAAGATGAAAAATGTGAACTTTGGCGGATTTCCGCGCCGCGTTAACCAATCAGGACCTTGCTGTAGTAGTGAAGTGATTACAGGAAGCGAGCGGAGTGGCAGAGTCTCAGAAGCCCCTCCCATGACGCGAATTTCCGCGTGATTTTCTCGAATGACTAGAATTTCACACGCGGCTTTCACACGCAAAAGAAGCTCAAATGTTCAAGCGTCCAACTACGTGCGAATAGCGCGTTTTTACCGCCTCTACCGCGGCTGGTGTGAATGCACCATAAGTATTGGTTTATACTATTTTTACTGATTTATCAGATTTTTAAACCATTGTCGCCTGGCTTTACGGTTAGAGTTGGGTTTGGGTAGGGATGCCATTTTATGAAAATCTAACCCTAAATTGAAGCGACAATGGTAAGAAAAAAGGACAAAACAGTTGGTTACTCAACTGCTTTTTCCTATTGTCAAACCATTGTCGCTTCGGTTTAGGGTTTGATGTGGTGTTTGCGTTAGGATGTTACTTTAACTGGGTGTTCACACCAGACGCGGTAGAGGCGGCAAGCGCGCGTGATTTACACATTAAGTCAAAGCAAACACGCAATTAGACATCCTGCGGGGGTGTACACGCGGTAGGCGCTGCGCAAGTTGAAAAATCGGAACTTTGGCGGATTTTCGCGCCGCGTTAACCAATCAGGATCTTGCTGTAATAGTGACGTGATTACAGGAAGCTTGCGGAGTCTCAGCAGAGTCGCAAACGCCCCTCTCATGACGCGAATTTCCACATGAATGTCACGAATGACTAGAATTTCATGTGAGGCTTTCGCGCGCGAATGAAGCACGTAAACTCAAATGTTTAAGCGTCCAACTACGCGACCGCGGCTGGTTTGAATGCACCATAAGCATTGGTTTATACTATTTTTTCTGATTTAATTTTTTATATTTTCAGATTTTTAAACCATTGTCGCCTGGTGTTAGAGTTTGGTTTGGGTATGGATGTCATTTTATGTAAATCTAACCCTAAACTGAAGCAACAATGGTAAGAAAAGAGGATAAAACAGTTGAGTAACCAACCCATAACAATGACACGGAAAAATTAGCAAAATATTCCGTGACTATACCACGGAAATTTGTGAGATCAGGTTGACTTTATAATGTGCAAACACTTGTGAAAAATAAACAAAACAGGCCCGCAATGCTCCTAAAGCATAATGTTTTTATATCGGCATAGTGCTTTTTTATCCACCGTATCAAAATAAAAAGACTCAATGGGCCTTTTTAAGAAGAATTACATAATTAAACAGCAAATAGTAAAGGGAATGGATAAATTCAAACGTATTTTCTACTGGGTGCTTTGATAAATGTGCATACACATAGTCGCATACCAAAAACAGCCCTTGAAATCCCAGCGGCGCTCAAAGGATATTACGAAAAAAACACAAATAAATCTCTATAAAGTACTCCTATTAAAGTGCAGCAGCACAGAGACACATGGTCATAATCACAAGACACAGTGGCTACCCATGATCCTCCAAAGATGTATGGATACCACCGACCGTATAAAACTCCAGAACGGAATGATAATGCTTTCTCGCTCTCTTGACGCTTGCGAATACCTGCTGTGTGACTCTTATTGCCTGTGCAGTTAATAAAAGCTGGACCTGGCTCACAATAATCTCTAGCATCAAGAGATCGCTTTTCATTAACTTGCTTTTATGCCATTAGCCAATTCCCTCTGTCGTATACATGCCGAGAGGCCGCCAGCGACTCTTTCTCAATGTCATCTGCTCGTTGCATTTAACGTATTATTGTAAAAATCACAATCACTCTGAAATTAAGCTCTGTCAAGCGCAAGCTGGTGCCCTCTCTGGTGTCTGACAGCGTGAATCGCAAGGGTCACCGTAGCTTTGCTTGAATGCAGCGCCCGTAATTTTTCATGAAATGCATTTAGCATATGTGCGTGGTCGCGCATCTGTTCGCGGTCAAATGAAGAGGGCACCGAAACCTCGTGTGACTTGATTCTCATCACACCTAAAAGACCCCTGGCCACTCCCTCAGACAAACATCCATTATTCATGCGGCGCAAACACTTCCAGCCCAGCATCTGTGCTCAGTTAAATATTAATCCACAGAGTACTGCCCTATCGTTTAGACGGCGCAGAATATAAAACCCCACCTGGGCGAAGCGGAACAAGGCATCTGATTCAATCGAGGCAATTGAGTTTTTCCAATTCCGCTCCCCTTCAATAGCACGCCACGGATGCGGTAATTGGACTGTGCGGTGAAACAAAAGAAGTGTGCTCTCAAAGTTTCAAACTGAAGGCTTGCTGCACACAAACTGTATTATTTTTTATGTTAAAAAAATGAAATTTAAAAGCCACGGCCTAATGCACCAAAGGGACAGGAGTTGGTTATGTAATCAATAAATAAACATCCGTTTAAATGCATAAGATGACTTTCAGCTGCAACTAAACTATTAAGCTGCCTTAGCTAATTTAGTCTGTGCCACATTTGATTACACCGACCAGATCTCTAGCGAAAAAGCTAGCTATTTTCAACTTCCCTCCCGCCTCCGAGAGGCCAAACGGAGGATTCATTTGACTGTTATGCGAATGCAGATGAGATGATGAAAAGACACATAGACATTGAGATGTGAAGAGGGAGGGGATGATAGAAAGCAGGAATCTCATGAGATCTGGAGCAGCTCTTGGCAGCAAGATTGATCATCCTCATTAAAAAAGACTTAAACAAACTAAACAGAAACGGGTGACCCTCAGGTCACTGGCTGAGCAGACGTTAGGGTAAATGTGTGGGGTCACTCACTTGATGACTGTGCCTTTGGCGCCCCCTGCAGTGGTGAGCATGACCCTGGTGGTGAGGCTGACTCGCAGATCGTCCTGATCCAGGCCCAACAGCTCGGCACAGTACTCCAGAGTCTGACTAGACTGTTTCTTCAGAATACAGCCACCTGGCAACAGACGATAATCTTAGTACATTATCTGTTTTGCTACAACTGAGCACAGAATACAATATATTGAAATATAATAATGTTTTATCATCTATTTCATGAAAACTGGAATGGGTTCGTGATGACTCAAAATACTTGCATAAGAGCTGAAACGTAAATATAACCAAAATATAAATACATGTATAGCATAAAAGCGCACTCCTTCAATCTCCCATCACATTTCAGACCCTTTCAAAAATATGCGTTCATAATAGTCTTCAGGCGTCCTGTAAGACCTATATAACATTATACTCTATATTTTCCAGCTGAAAGGCGCTTCAGGACAGCAGGTTCATTGAAAGCTGGGAAATGGAGCAGGCCAGCCTGGTAAAAGGTGTTATACCTTCATAAGAAGCGGAAAACAAATCCTGATGTACGTCTGGCAAAACTAGAAAGAACATCGTAGCCCCTTAGCTGCACTTTAATGAGGTCTTTTGAGTTCTAGGAAGGACGGGTGTGGTGTGTGTGTGATGAGAATTAACATCAGCACATAGGTAAGAGCTTTAAATAATAAAATAACACTGCACACATTCATGGAAATTGACTGAATTTCGCTTACTAGATGTGACTACAATTAGATTTTAAAGGGATAATTTATCGAAAAATTCTCATTATTTATTCAAGTTGTTCCAAACTAACTTTCTTTGTTCTTCTGAAAAGGTAGATGAAATGGTCCAGATCTGGGGCACCATTGACTTTTATTGTATAAAACATTGGTTCTCAAACTTTTTCCGTGTGCAGCCCCCCTTGTGTACGGTGCATTCCTTCGCGACCCCCCCCCCCCAAAGAAAATTTATGACATTTTAAAACATATTAAATTATACAAAGTGCTGTTGGTTAGTAGCCTTATTTGTTTAGGTTTAATTACACAGAATTCATGATAAATTAATGTATTTTATAAAATGTCATAAAACTATGGGCCCCCCTGGCACCATCTCCCAGCCCCCCTGGGGGCCGCAGCACCAGCTTTGAGAACCACTGGTATAAAAAACTAATACTATGGAAGTGAATGGTTCCCCAGATCTTTTTGGTTATTGACATTGACATTGTTTTTTGTTATTTAAAGAGCGCATTAGTAATATGCACTATATATACGGGACGAAAACGCAGGTTTGCTTATCACATATGAATGCTCAGCAGCACAAAAACGCTTTTCAAATATAAAAAGATTAAAGGATTGAAATGTAAAAGATTATTATTGAGTCTCTTGGACATAAATGAGGACTAATTATGAGACGTTAGAAGGCACAAAGAGCTGCTTCACCTGCAGCCTGGTAAGTAAATAAATGCTTTGCTTTAAACAAATGCATCTGTTTTTAAATGGTTTTTTTTAAACATGCTACCTCACGGATTTATTGTATATAATACCTCTGTACCTGTGGATATGGTGAGATGAGAAACATTTTTAAATAATGCTTAAAAAAACTCTTTGCTTAAAAAAACGCTGTCCAAGTGCTGAAACGTTCGGAGAGCCGTTTGTAAATTCTTCATCTCCTGTTTGTTACAAATAAAGTATTTTTAGAGTACAAACCTTTTCTTACATACTGTAAATTATTTTTTGATGATATTGGATAGCCATACATTTAAAGCAATTAAAAGCCTGCTTTTTTACTTCCATGACTAAAAGAAAACGGGTTTTAAAGATTTTAATAAAAAAATAACATTTCAATACAAGTGAAAAACAACACAATTATTTAACAATATCTGTAATATTGACTGTGTAAGATGATTAAATGTCAAAGATTAAAAATCAAACTTTAACGCTCCTAATCTCTTAATTAGATGATGAGACTTGGATTTCACAGGTAGGGTCACACGTGAGTTAACATAAGGTTAAGGATTTGACCCAATTCCCAAAATCCATGTATGGAAAATGTTCTCATTATTCCAGTAAGACACTGGAGTCCTTAGATGACCGTGTACTGTATGTAAATCTTTTATTCAGATGTTGTAAACTTTGTATAAAGGCAAAATGTGTCTAGCATATATTAGATGTCTCCTGCTGATTGGCTTGTTTGATTGTTCAAGTATTTTTTTTTAGTAACACCGTGTCTAAACCAAGCGTGACATTATAAAGCGTCAAGCGATAATTCCAATCTCTTGAGTTTTGGTTGTAACCAACTGTGACAGCAACAAGTGACGCGTGACAAGACATTCTGTCGGCCGTTTGGTTTCTACTTCTGCCACGTTTCGCTAGGTAGCCCCACCCACAGTAAAATCTCATTGGTCCGAAATCCCAATCCACATATTAAACATCAAATATGTTTAGAAGTTTTGACACTTTCATTTTAGGACACAAAGCATCTGAACTCCAAGTAGGCATTTTATACTTCATAATGCATGTGAAGAGTGGAAAACAGTTATATAAATGGGTACCAGAGGAACTTCCTGTCTCCTCAAAGTCAATATTGCCGAGATGAAGGACCCCAGCCACCACTTTGAAGAGATTGAGCTTCTCTGTATCATCCAGACCGATTTTCTTCATGGCTGCCACCATTCTGTTAAAGTCTCCCAGGTCATCCAGCAAAGGGTCCTTCAGAGCTCCCAACTTTCCATGCTAGAGACACAACAGATCTTGAGCACACACATTTCCACGTTTCCACAACATCTACACCCAACACACACACACTGCAAATGCCTTAGAGGGAAATGTACAGCGTCTAGATACTGTAGCTGGAATCAGAGATTTGGAGGCTGTATATAAATCCAGATCTCTGATTAAAGAAGAAAAGATATATAACAAACCACACCTGAGGGTCAGAGTGTGCCAGCACATTATTAAAGGAATAGTCCATTTTCTTAAAAGAGAAATCCAGATAATTTACTCACCACCATGTCATCCAAAATGTTGATGTCTTTCTTTGTTCAGTCCAGAAGAAATTATGTTTTTTGAGGAAAACATTGCAGGATTTTTCTCATTTTAATGGAGTTTAATGGACACCAACACTTAACACTTAACACAACACGTAACAGTTTTTTTCCACGGAGTATCAAAGGACTCTAAACGATCCCAAACAAGGCATAAGGGTCTTATCTAGCGAAACGATTGTCATTTTTGACAAGAAAAATAAAAAATATGCACTTTTAAACTACAACTGCTCATATTCCTTCGGTCCTGAAAGCGTCAGCGTGACCTCACGCAATACGTCATGAGGTCAAGAGGTCACAGAGGACGAACGCGAAACTCCGCCCCAGTGTTTACAAGTGTGTTGAAAGAGGACCGTTCCGACGTTGTTGTATGTGGAATGATACTAATTAATTTCTTTGTGTCAGTTTATTGTTTACAATGGTCCGCAAATGTGTGTTTTATATATGTAACACAGGACCTCCCTACGTCACTACTCATTTACGTTAGGTCGCGCTGGACCGGACCTAGACGAAAAGTTGTGGTTTAAAAGTGCATATTTTTTATTTTTCTTGTCAAAAATGACAATTGTTTCGCTAGATAAGACCCTTATGCCTCGTTTGGGATCGTTTATAGTCCTTTGAAACTCCGTTGAAAAAAACTGTTACGTGTTGAGTTAAAGGGGGGGTTTAATGGTATTTCAAGCATTCTGACTTATTAACACAGTTATAGAGTTGTTTCCTCATGCTAAACGTAGGCAAAGTGTCAAAAATGCAGTTGGGCGTGTTTCAGAGTATTTCTGTGCCGAATGCACTTCGCCAGGGTTCGTACAAGTTTCGGCTAATTTTTTTCGATTACGGTTCTAACTGACGTTTCAGGGGTTTTCGATACGTATCACTTCTTTATATGGGCTTCCGCCGGAAAACTTCCCCCGGAAAACCCCGCCCAGCCGTCAGTCAGCGGGAGACGCTAGAGCTTGCTAACAGCTTCTCACGCCACTCAGCTTTGTTTAATTTCAAAAGTCAACAATGGCACAACAAGAAGTGCGTTTTTGGATGTAAGGAGAAGACATCCAGCCTCATGGAAACAATGGATATAGTTTATTATCCGGATTAGCAGCGGAGTTTTGCGTGTGTGTTTGATGCGGTGGATTTTCAGAACCGGGTCATGACGAGTTACACGTGGTAAGTAAGACTTCTGTCTTATGTTGGAAATAGGCGCGTGTATATTATATAAATGACACGAACATGTAGTGAATCATACGTTATAAGTGTTGTATAGTGTTGCATGACTCGTACTCGCTCCTCCCGTGTTATAACTCCTCCTTCTTCATTTTTTCGTACGTTATCGGAAAGATTCGTTAAAGCTAATATTTCTTTTATAAATCTGATTAAACTAAAGACTCTTCAGAGATATAAAGGATGTCATACTACTCTATAGGTACTCCAGATTGATATCAGAAATGCAGAAACAGCGTGTGTTACGTGAGCTTTAAGTGTTAAGTGTTGGTGTCCATTAAAGTCCATTAAAATGAGAAAAATCCTGCAATGTTTTCCTCAATAAACATAATTTCTTCTGGACTGAACAAAGAAAGACATCAACATTTTGGATGACATGGTGGTGAGTAAATTATCTGGATTTTTCTTTTAAGAAAATGGACTATTCCTTTAAGGAGGGGTATTGAAGAGTAGGTCTCACCTACCGAAGTCTCACTCTTCGTTGAAAATCTTTCCCTTCACCATAGACTTTAAATCTTATTTGCACATCTGCATATTCAAAGTTAGTGCATTGTTGGTTTACCTGGTATACAGTGTGTGCCTTGACGTGATACATTTGAATGTGCACATGCATGAATAAGATTTGAGACTAGGATTTTATTTAGGGAGAACCTTGAAATTTTTCTGTTCTTATCCAAACCTGCTGTATGGATTTTTACTGTAGATAGTTTTATGATGTTTGTGTCCTTTTTTGGAGCTTGACATATTCTTTAATCTTTCTGTTAAAAGATTTTCTGTGGTGAACTATTTCATATCTATTTCTTTTATTGCAAGTACTAGCTGTCTGCAAAGTGGCAGCAGTTCGCAACACTCTGACCAATGTTGGAGCTTAGCAGCTGATTAATACCCATAACAACCCCATGCAAATCAGCGTATAGACCCATGCACACCCTAAAGCTCATGCATAGAGCAAAAAAAAAAATTAAAGCATGAAAGCATTTAGAAAATTGTTAGACTGGTCACCTTATTGTCCTGAATTATAAAAAGATGAAGAAGGGCAAAGAGACAAAATATGTGATTAGAAAAAAATACAATGTTAGAAAAATGTTGCTCTGTTCCAAACCCTAATGATATGTAGGGATCATGGGAAAGACATTCCCAATACTTGAGGAAAGATGAAAAAAAAGTTTTACTTTGATAAAATAATATACACTCACCTAAAGGATTATTAGGAACACCATACTAATACTGTGTTTGACCCCCTTTCGCCTTCAGAGCCTTAATTCTACGTGGCATTGATTCAACAAGGTGTTAAAAGCATTCTTTAGAAATGTTGGCCCATATTGATAGGATAGCATCTTGCAGTTGGTGGAGATTTGTGGGATGCACATCCAGGGCACGAAGCTCCCGATCCACCACATCCCAAAGATGCTCTATAGGGTTGAGATCTGGTGATGTGGGGACCATTTTAGTACAGTGAACTCATTGTCATGTTCAAGAAACCAATTTGAAATGATTCGAGCTTTGTGACATGGTGCATTATCCTGCTGGAAGTAGCCATCAGAGGATGAGTACATGGTGGTCATAAAGGGATGGACATGGTCAGAAACAATGCTCAGGTAGGCCGTGGCATTTAAACGATGCCCAAGTGGCACTAAGGGACCTAAAGTGTGCCAAGAAAACATCCCCCACAGCATTACAACACCACCACCAGCCTGCACAGTGGTAACAAGGCATGATGGATCCATGTTCTCATTCTGTTTACGCCAAATTCTGACTCCACCATCTGAATGTCTCAACACAAATCGAGACTCATCAGTCCAGGCAACATTTTCCAGTCTTCAACGGTCCAATTTTTGGTGGAGATGAGTGGTACCCGGTGGGGTCTTCTGCTGTTGTAGCCCATCCGCCTCAAGGGTGTGCGCGTTGTCGCTTCACATATGCTTTGCTGCATACCTCGGTTGTAACAAGTGGTTAATTCAGTCAAAGTTGCTCTTCTATCAGCTTGAATCAGTCAGCCCATTCTCCTCTGACCTCTAGCATCAACAAGGCATTTTCGGCCACAGGACTGCCGCATACTGGATGTTTTTCCCTTTTCAAACCATTCTTTGTAAACCCTAGAAATGGTTGTGCGTGAAAATCCCAGTAACTGAGCAGATTGTGAAATACTCAAAACGGCCAGTCTGGCACCAACAACCATGCCACGCTCAAAATTTCTTAAATGACCTTTCTTTCCCTTTCTGACATTCAATTTGGAGTTCAGGAGATTGTCTTGACCAAGACCACATCCCTAAATGCATTGAAGAAACTACCATGTGATTGGTTGATTAGATAATTGCATTAATGAGAAATTGAACAGGTGTTCCTAATAATCCTTTAGGTGATTGTATAGTAGTATAGCTACGTAAAAATACAAATCCATTATTTCTGTAATACGATATTGTGTTAGCTCACCAATTGCTAACAATAGTTTAACTCTATGGGGTGGTTTCCAGGACAAGGATTATCTTAAGACAGGACTAGGCCTTAGTTTACCTCTTTCCTTGACAGCTTTTTTCATGATTTTCACAAAAGTTTATTGCGTCCCAGAAAATGCTCTTCTTTAAATATATATAGCGGGGGGAAAAGGGTTAATTAGAAGATATAACTTGTTTCAACAAACATGCCTTACTAAAAACATTACTTCTGTGCATTTTGAGGCAAAACAAAGGGCACTGATGTATTTTCAGAAATCTCAGTTCAAGTTGTTTTCAGTTTGGACAGCTCTGACATTTATATTAGTCTAGGACTACTAGTCTAATCCCTGTCCAGGAAACCGCTTCATCAGATGTAAATCTGTTAGTTTGCTTTATTAAAGGGATACAGACCTGTATGAGTTGTTTTATTGTGATAAACACAAAAGAAGATATTTTGATAAATGATGGTAAGCACACGGCTGATAGTAAACATTGACTTCAATAGTAGGAAAACAAATATTATGAAAAATTGTGATAAATGATGAAGAAGATATTTTGATAAATGATGGTAAGCACACAGTTGATGGTACCCATTGAATTCCATCGTATTTGTTTTTCCTACTATGGAAGTCAAGGGTTACAACCAGTTTTGTGCTTACCATCATTTATCGACATATTTTATGCTTATCAGAAAAAAGAAATTCATACAGGTTTAGAACAACATGAGGATGAGAAAATTATGAAAGGTTATATTGTTTTATCTTGGTTAGGGTGCTATTTTAGAAGCGGTCAAGTGCACTTGGTTGTGAAACAAGACAAGAAAAATCTGTGCTGATTCAGAAAGAAAGATTCGTTTGGAAGATAAAAATATACCATAAAGAGCCAAACTCATGCAATTCAAATGCCCACGGATGTTAAAAAAAAATTAAAGCACCATCTGTGAATTTGGAGTGAGAATCTAATCTCAGATCTTGATCTTGATGTTGTGAACCAGGAGGTGTTGAGAAAATGCACCATACTGTAGCAATGGCAGAAACAGCAGCTAATGAATATCTCATCACATCCAGAGGGATTCAAAACAATGATGATTTATAATAATGGCCCTCGATAACAATAACATCAATTGCCAAGCTCAGTCTCTTGGGAAGGTCGTGCATAAGCACATCACAACAATGCAGAAATTTATTGCACTCTTTCAAGGGGAACTAATTCTGTCTAGGGCAAAAGTCGATCCTGCAACTTCCAAAATTCTTAGTATGTGGAAACACTGTGTAGAGATTCGATTACATACATTGTAAGACACGTGGAAAACAACAAAAGCTTATTGCTGATTATCATATTAAATAAACACAAGTGTAAATCAGTGCATTGGAATGAGGAAACAGATTAATCGTGAATCCATACCGATGCAAAAATCCCAAGGGTGGATGTCTCTACGTACCTCAGGACTTTTCCTGTTTTGCATGATCTGTTTATCTGAGTCCTTGCTTGCAAAGTATCGGCTGCAGCCGCGATTCAAATACTGAGTGAAACACAAACACAAAATGAGGGATGTTAATAAACGAGACCAAATACAGCAGAAAAAAAATGATGAATGAATAATCGCTGTTAAACAAATGTGCCATCTAGTGGTACATCTACATTTTTATGTTCTGCCATTCAAACAAGCGTTTGGAATTATCCAACCAAAAACAAATACAGTCTTATGACGGCAATACAATCTGTACTGAGACTCACAGAGATTATTTAATTTTATTACATTTCAGAGAAAGCTTTGAGAGTCAGTTGAAGCTTGTGCTCACATACTTTGTCAATGAGTCATTTTACAATTGCAGTGGCTGTCACTTACTTTTTGATAGCAAAAAGCAACTATATGTGATTTCATAAGCATAAAAATATACAATAACAAAAAGTTATTGAAAACCTGTTGCTACTGCTGCCAATATAAATTAAAATTACTTAAATTATTATTATTTTTTAATTGATTTAGGTGTCATTAATGTTAATGTCAATTGTTTTCCTTTATATAAAAAACACTATGAAAAGCCACTGAGCAAATAGATATCCGCTTGTTAAGTAATGACGTAAGGGATACTGTTTCAAGGTCCATGCCTCCACTTGTTTCAATAGAGGATATTATTTAAACAGCCATTTATGAGCACTACTTGTTCATATCACACATTTAAGCGAAAACTGTATTAACTCACAATGTACCTTGCAGTAATATATATTAATAATTCATATATCACGGGTCTGTTGAATGCTTTATTCTGATTGGTTGAGAAATGTTCCATGGGCAGTGGCGGCTCGTGACTACTCATCCGAGGAGTGCAAATTCAAAATAGGTGTTCGGAGTGTCACGTGTGTTGCTCTTGTTTTCAAAGTATGTGTTTGTTGCGTCATGTGAAACATGTGCATCACGTGTTTTGTCAAAATAAGTGCCTGCTGCATTCGCGTCAAAACCGTTTATGAAAAAAGAGACGCTCACATTCACAAAATACACACAAGACACTCACTTAACACTAAACTCTGATTACGCATGAGATTATGTGAGTATCTGGCAAACGCATCTTTTATCATAAACCTTTAGATGCGTCTGCAGCAGGCACTTATTTTGACCAGACAAGTGATTCACATAGGATCACTCGACTCGCCGAACACATATTTTGAAATTACGAATCACACACATGACGGGCTACATACATGTTGTGACGAACTTTGCAATTGAGGTATAAGCGGAAGAATTAAATCCGGTCCTTTGAATAATTCGAAAATAATGCACACCCGCGGTGTAACGGCACAATGTAATTCAACGGCCCGTTGTCAATTATTAATAAAATCCACGTCCATGTCTGGTCATATTGGATTTTTTTATAGAAATAAAAATTAGGATTGGGGGTTTTTGGTAGTTTTGCATGATAATACAAGTTTTTTTTTTCTCTCTATGGCATTTGAGATCAGTTGGACCCGGAAGCGGTGCATGACATCAGACTTAACAAGCGGATGGTATTGGTTTTCAAACTTTTCGACATCACCAGGGTACGTATGTGAAGTTCTAGCTCAAAATACCATATAGATAATTTATTATAGCATGTTGAAATTGCCACTTTGTAGGTGTGAGCAAATGTGTCATTTTGGGGTGTGTCCTAATGCAAATGAGTTGATCGCTGCACTAAATGGCAGTGCCGTGGTTGGATAGTGCAGATTAAGGGGCGGTATTATCTCCTTCTGACATTGCAAGGGGAGACAAATTTCAATGACCTATTTTTCACATGCTTGCAGAGAATGGTTTACCAAAACTAAGTTACTGGGTTGTTGTTCTTGTTCACATTTTCAAGGTTGATAGAAGCACCGGACACCTAAATATAGCACTTAAACTTGGAAAAAGTCAGATTTTCATGATATGTCCCCTTTAATTCCACAAAGTTATGATAAATTAATGAGTTTTATAAAAATTCCATAAAACTGGGGGGCCCTTGGCACCATCATCTGCCTCCCAGTTTGGGAACCACTGTAGTATGTGTATCACACTTATTTTTATGTTTAATTATGAAAGGGCATAAAAATATCAGTTTTTAAAGGATTTTAAATGCCAGTGGTGTTACCATGTTAAGCCTTTAGCGACAGGTTGTTCAACAAAATATATTTACAAATAAGTGATATTAAGATTAGTGTTGGAATTTTATTTTCTTATATGCTGAAAAATATCCAGTTGATTTGTCAGTGTTTTTCCTATAAGCTTTAATAATTAATTAATATTAATTTATAATAATAGCACAGGTTTTATGTGTGATTGATACACTTCATTTTTAACCCTTTTTCTCATGGAAATGACACTAGGATTGTAAAATGACTCATATGGTCGGTTTGCAATGTAAAACTGTCACGCACTGCAGAACGGAACAAACAGTCTCAAAGTTAAAGGAGACTCCTCGAGTTCCCTGCTGAACAGTGTCTAGACTTAAGACGAATAGTTTCCTGCTTTTGGTATGCTGGATTTAATAATAACCACTTATACGCAGGAAACTGACCCGGAAGTCGTCGGGAGAGCTGAGATGAAGTTTATTCCTGATATCCTCTGATGCTCCTGCACACAGTCTGTAAAATATATGATAGTTTCGCTCCTCTGGACTCTGCATACAGATCCGAGATTTCTCCAACAGATAATGTGAGACAAAACCTCCCACAACGGCATTCTGAAGACACAATGCACACAATCAGAGGTGTAACCGAATCATCGAGACGCTACAAAGTGATCAGTGTGACGACATACTTTCTCATTGAAGTGAATTTCCACAAACTTTCCAAATCGACTGCTGTTGTTGTTCCTGACTGTCTTTGCATTTCCAAAAGCTTCAAGCAAGGGGTTGGCTGTGGGAAACAGACAAATTATTTTAAAGCATAGATTTTGCATCACATGCAAAAATCAAAGTCCATTGTGCTCTGCACAGCCTGCGTGAAATGTTCATCTCGAGTCTTAGTCCTACCTTCAACGATCCTCTCATCTATATCTTGACATGTGCCGTAAGATGTGGTTAAGTATCTGAAATTAACCAAATGTATTATCAAGACATAACCATTCAAGGCTTAGATATACACACACAGTCCAAAATTAACATATACACGTAAATGTTAAAATTTACACACTAGTTCGGAATTGAATTTGAGCATGTGGATGCAAGCAACCGCATGACCTTATCCATTAGGAACACTGTGTCATAATTACTCATGACACTGAATGAAAGTTGTGCTTCAAATCTCTCGCAGTAACAAGCACTTTAGCAAGCACTGTAACACAGGTCGCGAGTGTTTGGTTAAGATCAAAGCATTTATAGTTGTGAATCATTGCCGTCTCTCAAATTAAAATGCAAAGCATGTTCGCATACATTTTTTCACTGCAGAAAACAAATGCAAACAGTTGGCATTTATGCATGCATTGAATTACTAATGTCAACTGTGTAATGTGCTGTAAATGTACAAAACAGCATTTTATTCTGTAAAGAAAACCTTTGAAAATGTTAATTCCATTAAAGCAAACTTAAACTGACTGGATCGGACACAGCTGTTGAGTTTTCATCCAGTTTGACTGTTCCACTCAGCTTGCCACAACCAAATTTTTCATTTTACAATGAGAAGAAGTGACTTTGACATCATTTTGCAACTTATATTCAGTGGAAACTCTAGGATGCCTCAAGATTTATTTTTAAATGGTGCTTGTATTAAAGGGATAGTTCAGCAAAAAATGAAAATTACCCCATGATTTACTTAATTTACTAATAAAGGCCTTTGAGGGTAATCGATGCAATTTAGTAAGAAAAATATCCATATTTAAAACTTTCTAAAGTATAATATCTAGTTTCCGTCAGCAGTCAATGCGTATTCACCAGAAGCTATTCACGCCGCTACCAGAAGCTAGTTATTATAGTTTATAAAGTTTTAAATATAGATATTTTTCTTACAAAATCGCATCAATTACACTCAGAAGCAGTGGCAGGCAGTCACTTCTTTTTCGAGGGCGCACAATGCCAAGCTCATCAAAACATGACTCCGAACACATATTTCGAATCTGCTCCCTCAAAAGAAAAGTCACTGAAAGCCAAGTGGACTTTTTTGGGCTTGAAAGTCATGGACCCTGTTTTCTACCTTTATACACTCACCTAAAGGATTATTAGTAACACCATACTAATACTGTGTTTGACCCCTTTTCGCCTTCAGATCTGCCTTTATTCTACATGGCATTGATTCAACAAGGTGCTAAAAGCATTCTTTAGAAATGTTGGCCCATATTGATAGGATAGCATCTTGCAGTTGATGGAGATTTGTGGGATGCACATCCAGGGCACGAAGCTCCCGTTCCACCACATCCCAAAGATGCTCTATTGGGTTGAGATCTGGTGACTGTGGGGGCCAATTTAGTACAGTGAACTCATTGTCATGTTCAAGAAACCAATTTGAAATGATTTGAGCTTTGTGACATGGTGCATTATCCTCCTGGAAGTAGCCATCAATGTCATAAAGGGATGGACATGGTCTGAAACAATGCTCAGGTAGGCCGTGGCATTTAAACGATGCCCAATTGGAAATAAGGGGCCTAAAGTGTGCCAAGAAAACATCCCCCACACCATTACACCACCAGCCTACACAGTGGTAACAAGGCATGTAAATCCATGTTCTCATTCTGTTTACGCCAAATTCTGACTCTACCATCTGAATGTCTCAACAAAATCATCAGACCAGGCAAAATTTTTCCAGTCTTCAACATTTAAATATTCACTTTTTGTCTCCATAGTGTTATTTCACTTATGCTTGGTTTCAGACTACACAATATTTTGTCATATTTCATATTTTCTAGTCTTTCTTTCAGGATGTTGCGTAGTGTCACAGATGACATTATATGAGATAAAATGATCAATATTTGTGTTTAAATAGCCATTGTCAAAATAGCCAATGCCAAAATAAGCCTAACATTATATGAAGATTTTGGTTCCAAAACGCAATAAATCCATTTTGACAAATTTTGGTAAAAATGTGTTTTCTATACCAAGAAAGTGACAAGATGAAAACAACTATTTTCTATTACAAACTTTCACATAGCATCTTTAGGTTATAAAACATAAAAAATTCAAATCCATAACTTTTTCAAAGATTTATTATAAAAACGGATTATATTTTCCACAAAATCCAATAAATCCATGACAAGTTTTTATTCAAAATGCTATAAATCTATTGAATCAATAGCCTATATAAATGTGCATTCATCTTTGCCATGTTATATTCATTTAGTTGACTAGTTGTACACACTAATTAAAAATATGAACATTAATGTCATTAATCAAAACACTTACTTTGTCATATTAAGAACACTGTCATTGCTGCGGTTATACTTGACGTCGTTGTTTAACGTTTTTCACAGCGATCAGCTGTAAAATGTTTTGGTCCTGCTCGATTTTCGTTGACCGAGTAAAATTATGGAAAGTTTTTCATAAGATCCCCTGGGGTCAATGTGTTATCATGACAGAAACTTAATGCTGTCGGCCCGGGCAAACAAGCACCCGTTTCCCGAGTGCCTCTTGCGTAAATTATTAGATGTTGATGGCTTATGTTTCTTTCCCGTCACAGAAAACCATCACAGGTTTATCAATACTATTAAAGTATTATTTTGTTTTTGTTTGTTTGTTGATCACGAAGTACAAAGTAGATGAGGAAAACTAGGGTACCGTGTACTCAACGCGCCACCATTGTTTGTTTTCATTGCGTGGAATGGTGCACTGTAATCTGTGGAGCGGATTTATGGCATTCTGTAGAAAAGGGGGCGTTCATTGCATTTTGGGAAAAAAGGGAGAAAAGATGACAGAATAACACGGCGTATATTGGATTTTGTGTAAAATTATGAATTTACTTTTTAATACTGACCTGATATAATGCTGATTCTGGCAGTAAATAATTTTTTTTTTTCAAAAATGGCATTTATTGCGTTTTGGAACCAAACTCTTCATATAGTCTGAACCCAGTATAGCTGACTGATGGTTAACACACCTGAGAACAAACTTAGTGTTTTCCGTTTTTCCAGCACCAGATTCACCAGACACAATGATGGACTGACTCATCTTCAGAACCCTCATGTCCCTGTACGCCTTATCCGCTGAGAGACACACAAAAAATCCACGTCACAATCTTCCAACACTGTGACAACAACTTGAGGCCTAGTCCACACGGACACGGGTATTTTTATAACCATGAGTTTTTTCACGCGGTTCGGCCGTTCGTCCACACGAAACCGTAGTATCAGGGCACTGAAACCGAGCATATTTGAAAACCCCGGCCAGGGTGAGCTTTTTAAGAAACCCCGGTTATAGTGGTGCCGTGTAGAGAGTAAAACCGGGGATTTTGTATTGCGACGTCAGAGTGTGCGCCATTATCCGCTGTGTTTGACGTCAAGATTGTGCGCCGGTGACTGCTTTGTTGATGATTCTATGCAATGGCGGACGTATCTTGCTAATAATAACTGTGCTAACAGGGCTTCTAACATGTATACAGATAAATGCTCAGTTATCTCACTATATTGCGGAACTTGGGTTATATCCCCGCCTGCTGGCGTGGCATGCTCTTGACAGCGCTTGATAGCGTGCTTTTGCTTTATCGTGTGGATAGATATTTAATTTAACCGAGCATGTGTGGACGGGATTTTTTTTAGGGAAAACTCCAGTTATAAATATACCCGTGTACGTGTGGACTAGGCCTGAATCTATAGAGAAAAAACTTCTTGAACTGTTCTTAAAACAAAAACTTCAGTTGTCCTATCAGATGTTCTCACCGATAGCAAAAACATGAGGAGGCATGGTCCCCAAAGAGCGTCCCTGATAGCTTTTAATGGCATCTGGGGAGTAGAGTTTAGGGATGTCGAAATATGGGTTCACAGCAATCAGGATGTTGGCCACATACGTCTGAAATGAAAAAAAAAAACACACAGAAACACAAGAACATTTAAAACATAGATTTTTGTTGGCGTATGAGTTGGCAACTAACGCACCTTCATACTACTAATATGAATAGAAAGTGTTCACTTCCAACCTCCCCCACTGACTATTTTTTGGACAAACGGGTAGTCCCCACCTCCAAACTCATGCCATTGGTTTAGACAGAAGTTGACATGCCAGACTGCCCTAACAAACAGTTTTATTTGAAGTAGTATTTGAAATAAAGAATAAACTTTCCCTTTATAGTTTACTTGGTGACATCTGTACTCGATGACAGTGGTGACACTGTAGTAAACAAACTTTCTTTAACAGACTGGCACATGCCCCACCCCTCTCTCCCATTGCTGTCATTCAAGGCCTCACGCTTTTCGGCTAGCAGTGGCGCAGCTCTACTTCATAGGACCTAATTAAGTGCATTGGGCAACTCGATAGCGTCTGGGCAGGATTAGTTGGGTCATCCGAGACGCGCAGTCACACTAGGGCAAGACCCGGGCACTTTCCTGACAGGCCTGGGCGCTGCCTGGGCGAGCGTGCACTGACAGCAGGACCACTGCTTCTCTGATGAGAGGCTAATAAGTGTCTGCTGGAGCATGCCAATAACATGCCCATCAGCCTGCCAATGAGATTTGTGGAGGTTACCGTGCATGTGGAGGTACTGCGCTGCCCTGGGGTGACCGACATTTTAATGCACTGTCCATAAGTTTAAGATTTTACGGCCCAAATCTGTTCAAACTTTAAGCAAAGTCTTATAAGGAAGTCATGTCACTGTGGCGCTATGTTTGGAATGCCTTCAGGTTTTGTCAGACACTGCGCATGCACAAAGTTTAATGCTTTGAAGTACTACAGCTGTTTAAATGGTAACAGAGCCTCTCCCACAGAGAATGTCATTCTTTAACGGTTGACGATTAGCTCTTTTTACTGGAAGGCAGGACTAGATTGGCCATATTAACCTTTGCATATCCCTATTCATAGCAATAGCAGTAATGTTGATGCATCTTGGTAATATTAAATATCTTTGCTTTTATTAATTTCAAGTTATTCAGATGCTGATTTCCCTCGAAAGCTAGGGCAGGACCTTAAAGGGACACTCCACTTTTTTTGAAAATAGGCTAATTTTCCAGCTCCCCTAAAGTTAAGCAATTGAGTTTTACCGTTTTGGAATCCATTAAGCTGATCTTTGGGTTTGGCGGTACCACTTTAAGCATAGCTTAGCATAATTAATTATATCTGATTAGACCATTAACATAATGCTCAAAAATAACCAAAGAGTTTCGATATTTTTTCCTTTTTAAAACTTGACTCTTCTGTAGTTACATTGTGTACTAAGAATGATGGAAAATTAACAGTACTCTCATTCTGGCGTAATAATCAAAGACTTTGCTGCCGTAACATGGCTGTAGCAGGCATAGTGATATTACGCAGTGCACGAAAATAGTTACCTTGGTAACGTTCAATAGCTGGGGACTATTTTCGGGCATTGCGTAATATCATTATAGGATAAGTTTCGAAACTCTTTGGTTATTTTTGTCACTTTCGTCAACACAAGATGGTGGTGTAACTTCGTTTACCGAATTATAATAAAATTCATCAAGGTTTGTTATCTCTACTAGAATACGCATCAGGTGTTTTTTTGTTTCTTATGTATTGAATTAATTTATGAAGCCTGTATACTGTGACGTTGCAATGCTATCATATTTTGTCCAGCTTAGTTTGTTGTAAATTAAAAAGCCTGACAACCAAAACTGACATTGCATTCATTGATTTCTCACTAACTAACTCATAAACTTGGGTCTTAAAGGAAACATATTATGCCTATTTTTACAAGATGAAATTTTGTGTGTCTGTGAAGTTTAAGCTCAAAATACCCCAAAGATCATTTATAATAGAAATGCCCCTATTTGGGTGGAAGCAAAAAAGCGCTGCTTTCAGGTGTTTACCTTTAAATGCAAATTAGCTAATGCCCTTACTCACTTACCAAGAGCCAGTAAGCGCTTAAAAATAAATCAGATTCCTGTGAATACAGTCTGAGGCGATAGTTTCTTTAGCCGCACTAGTGCTACAACGCCCTCACAAACACATTTACCGTGGGTTCACACCAGCCGCGTTTGAGATGTCAAATTCGCGTCCACCGCGTCTAGTTTGCCGCTTGAACATTTTGAGTTTACTCGCTTCATTCACACGTGAAAGACACGCGTGAAATTCTAGTTATCGAGACATTCACGCGGAAATTCCCACCATGGGAGGGGCTTCTGCTTCTGCTCGCTTTCTGTAATCACGTCACTACTAGAGCAAGCTCCTGATTGGTTAGCGTGGCGCGTTTTTCCGGCAAAGTTCAAATTTTTCAGCCACGTTTAATTCGCACAATTCGTGCAAACCAGCTGCGTGAATGAGGCGGAATTGCGTCTACCGCGAGACCTCCAGACGTGTGTGTCAACGCGTCTTTACATTGACTTAACCCAGAGATGTTCACAAGTCTCTGAGCTCGAGTCCGAGTCAAGTCTGAAGTCTTTGACCTCGAGTCCAAGTCAAGTCTGAAGTCTTTGAGCTTGAGTCCAAGTCAAGTCTGAAGTCTCTGTGCTCGAGTCCAAGTCAAGTCTCAAGTCTCGTTGTAACATATTATTTTTAAGCAATAGAAGTGGTTTTCTGTTTGTCTTGGGTTGTTTGATTAACATAAATGACACAGACTTAAGTAGGTTAATTGAGGTTACTGTCTCTTTATTAAGAACAAATAAGGCCAGACTGGTTTCTGACTGGTTTCTTAAGACATAAACAAAAAAAATGTATAAGAAAAAGAATACTGTGAGATCATTTTGCGTGTATGTGCCTTGTCAAGAAAAGAAAGATTTTATGTTGGCTTAACTTTTGAAACACTTCTCTCTGTATGTGCACTACTGAGGGCACTGAAACGCGTGATCAAACACAGGCAGAGGGCGAATTCAGGAAGAAGATGCAGCAGTCGCTTCACATAAAAACGTTACGTTGTTTTTCATTGCTCTATTCAGCAAATGTATGTTAATGGACTACAGTATGACACAAAGTAGCGCAACTCTGGACCTGACTGGAGCTGGACCGGATACACTTAACCGCATGTGCGTACAGAAATCTGCTCACTTGAGCACCTTTTTGCGGTTAAATTGTTTAACCATTTAAACAATTGCAAGCCTTAGAAACACGTTAATGAAAAACTTACCCTATTTAAATTGCATATTAATCCGCAAATCACATGCGAGCCGAACCGCGGATCCGTCACAGCACTACCCAAAGCTTCAGATGAATGCCACAGCAGCGGCTGCCTCCAGGTACAGTCGACATGTATGTTCGCGGCCGCGCGCGCGGAGCAGATACGTCACGTGTTACGTCGTGGGCAGGTTGTAGGTAACGGAGGGAGCTATGACAGCGAGCTCATCAGACGTTTCCTAAAAATAAACATTGTTCACGAGTCGCGCGGCTCGAGTCCGAGTCGAGTCTGAAGTCACTGTGTGTGCGACTTAAGTCGCACTCGAGTCCGAGTCTCAAACTCGAGTCCCCATCTCTGACTTAACCTTGAAATCACTCGCGCTTGCCGCCTCTACCTCGGCTGGTCTAGGTAAAATTGACCAGTCAGTCAGTTGCCGTGGGCGGGGCTTTATCAGTGTGATGTCACATTAACAAAAGAATCAAAACAGCATGTCTAATGAAAAAAGAAGGAGTGGGTGGATTGTTTTCATTGTAGGGTTGTTGTGTCCTACTGCCAACACACATTTATGTCCAAACACCATGCAGGGAACTACACTGCGACCAAAATGGTCGCATATGCGACCTTTTGAACTGCCGTTGCGACCCTAATTTTTAATGGGTCGCAAATGTGCTACCTAATGTTTTAGACAATATGCTATGGTTTACTATGAGCATTTTTAAAAACAGAAATTGGATTTTAAGAATACGTTTTATAACGTGCTCTGAGCCTTCAACACGTTGGCTTCATTTTGCGTGAAAGCAGGTCGTGTCTCTCCCTATGAGTGTGCGTTCGCGTGCTCTCTGTTTCTCAATGAATTGGGTGAGACGCGAAGCAAGCGGAGTGTCTTCCATGTTTCTGAACTTGAGCAGAGGTCTTTCTTCACTGACGACTCGGGACCCGTATGGTTCCGGGTTAATATTTTAAATGGTCTGTCGGGTCCGGTTAGGTCCTAGTTTAATTACTTTGGGTCCCAAGTCTGATTAATATTGTGTTTATAACCCGAGTCGATCGGAAAACGGCCATGAGCGCTACCGCGCTAAAGCTCGAGTGCAGTTTCAGCGTGCCTCCGGTTTCTATGGCGATGGTTCTTGTTACGACCACGCGCTGCATTTTCTCTCACATTTTTTTAATAATCTTATTATTAATAAACCATATCTTTTCTAAAACCATATCCATATTTAAAAAGTTTGCACAGAGATTGTAGCAAAAAAGCAGTGCTAATGTCAAGCCCATTGCACTGAACGAGCAAAGCTGACCCGGAATATAAAAAACGCAACGCAATGTAAAATCTGTCACCGGGACAGCAAGTAGACTTTTAAATCTGAAATAATGAGTGGATTAAGCTTTTTTAATCGGCTAGAGAGAAATAGAAAGATAGAGCAGAAGCAGTAAAAGTGCCTATCTAATAGAAATTATTACCATTATAACATCAGTCACATTTATAATCTAGACCTGCACTGTCTATTAATATACTATACATAGTATTGTATTATATTGAGTTTGATAAAAGGGGTCTAATTGCTTCATATATCAGTGCAAAAACAGTAAGTGTTATCGTGGTGCTTTGACAAACAGTGTCAGCTTTGTTAATGGCAAAGAAAGTTTGGGGTGGTTAGATTAATGAAATATAATGTGAAATTAATATTAATTTTCAATAAATCAAAGTATTGTGTTGTGTCACACATAATTAGTTTTTCGTCACATGTATAGTAGACCATTATTTGTCAGTGGGTAATGATTGCCCTTTCACCGGCTACCACCACAAGTAAATTTCAGATCTGTGGGAAACACTGCAACGTTTAAGAAAACAAGAAGACATGTGGTTTAAAAGATGGCAAGTAAAATAAAAAGCATATCTGTATGCAACACAGTTTCATTATTGTTTATAATTATCCAGAGCGCCTTAATATAACTTAAAAAAAATGTGTGCGACCAAATCATATTTTGCGCCAGTTTCCCACTTGTGTTTACGATCATAATACGACATATCCGACATGACTTGAATGCACCATGGGGATCAAAACATACTCTACATTACTTAAACACTAGTCAACATACTTTACAACAATGTAAATAACACCACCACCTCTGGCGGCTTGATTCCATGCTTTGTTTCATTTTGAAAATCAACTCATAAAATCAACACAAGTACATTCTCAACACTGCCACAAGGGCCCCTACAGAAGTTTACTTACATAGATCAAGTCTTTGCTGTAGCGGACACGGATGTTATTGAGAAGAGTGGCCTCGTTCAAATACATAAGAGAACCTGAAAGCAAAGTAAACACGTAAACAGACGGATAAACAGACACAAGCTGCATTTAATGTGATACCAATGGCTGATGCACCCTTATAAATGTTATGCACTTACAGTTGTCTTCAACATGTTTGTTCACATCCTCCTCAGCAGGAAAGACTTGATTGATGGGAGCCAGAAAGGTCTGCAAAGAGAAAATCAGCATCAACCATTCTGTGACCTCTCTAGCCACATGGAAAACCTCACTTGTCAATAGCTGATGATGTCTACATTGATCTTTTTCCCTATTTATTCATTTAGGCTGCACAATAAATTCAATCAAATAAATAAAATAAATAAAAATTTGTATTATGTGGCAAGCATTTAATAAATGCAATGAGACCATTGAAAGTGGCCTGTTGTATTTTATTGCCTAAACAACTGACTTTTTTTTCACATATTCGCAATGTAATATTATTTAAAGTGCACAGCGTTTACCACCATAGATGGTTAGAAAGATTAACGAGCTAAAACACAAGTAGATGGCAGTTGTCCGCGCTATCATTTCAAACGCTGTCTAGTTACCTTCAGCGAGATGTAAAAGCTATAAACACTCAAGGTCTTCATGCATTACAAAAGCGCAAATGACAAGGAGGAGCGGCGCTACTGTAGGTCAACCATGATGGATTGTGTCTAATAGCGACCGTAATTGCCCGGAGGAAACCGTAAAGTCATGTTGATGTGAAAGGTGAGAACATAAGCTATGGAATCTATTACATGACACATTATGAGACACCCATAACTGCCCATCACAAGCGCATGCTATTCACAGAGAGAAAAGACAGGCTGACCTTTCACAGAAACCCCATTTATCTTCTGACATTTCTGCTTTCCATTATTCTCTTCCTACACTTTTATACACGTCATTAATATAAGGAACATGCAAGAAAGTTGTATTGTGAACCTCAATGCCATTACTGGCCTAAAACATGAATAACTTATAAATATTAAAATATTACATGGAGATCAAGGATATTTCATTCGGATTGGTTAATCGCAGCACTGAGCAAAAAGGTTTTGTATAATGAATATTAATTAATTAATGCTACACAATCTCACTAACATATCCAGGTATAAAGCTAGAAGTATAGTTTTGTTGTATGAATATGCGAGGGTGCGCGAACAGTCCGCGTGACACATATTTCGTCATCAAAATAGTATGTGGGCCTGTACATGTGCGCATAGGTCGCACATGTGTATACAGAAGAATGTAGTATGAATTGCGTTGCATTTTGTCGCAACGCGCATGTGTCAAATGTCTGTGTACACTTACGAGTCAAATAAACTCGATTGTGCGCATACATTCGTGTACATGTAAAAAACTATACTCTTACTGTTACTACTGTATTTACAACTCTTCCCACTCTTATGTTCGATTCGATATTGAAATTGTATCACTCAGTAATGGAAAACATAGCATTGGTGATATACACCTGGATTTTAAAGTGGCACTCCGCTTTTTAAAAAATATGCTCATTTTCCGGCTCTCTTAGAGTTGAACATTTGATTTTTGTCGTTTTGGAATCCATTCAGCTGGTCTCCGGTGCTGGCGGTGCCACTTTTGGCGTAGCTTGGCATAGTCCATTGAATCTGATTAGACCATTAGCATTGCGCTCAAAAATAACCAAAGAGTTTCGATAATTTTTCTATTAAAACTTGACTCTTCTGTAGTTACATCGTGTACTAAGACTGACGGAAAATTAAAGGTTGCAATTTTCTAGGCCATGTTACGGCATAATGAGAGTATAGTTACTAGCCATATCAGCCTAGAAAATCGCAAGTTTTAATTTTTCGTCAATCTTAGTACACGATGTAACTACAGAAGAGTCACGTTTTAATTAGGAATAATATCGAAACTCTTTGGTTATTTTTTAGCGTGATGCTAATGGTCTAATCAAATTCAATGGATTGTGCTAAGAAGCTATGCTAAAAGTGGTACCGCCAGACCCAGAGATCAGCTGAATGGATTCCAAAACGGTAAAAATCAAATGTTTAATTCTGGGGAGCCGGAAAATTAGCATATTTTCCACAAAAAAGTGGAATGTCCCTTTAATAGTAAATAGTGGATAATGACAGATGTATATTTAATCTTTTTTTTTTCTTGTGGGAATGAATTTTCTCAGAACATTTGAGAAATTTCACCACACAGAGCCATTGTCTCTAAGGGTGTGTGTAAGCAGTCGAGACACAGGTGGCTGTTTTCTCTAATGAAGCTGCTCTGTGTGTAACATGATCAGGACACCTGCAGCAGGTAGCACACATTACTTATTCAAAGCCCCTGCAAGTGACACCCTCATACAACACGGCACTATTCTACAGACACATGTTCTCGCATTTTACATATCGCTCAGATACCTGGAGGCCTTTTTAACACATCAGGAAGTCAATCAAGTGCACTGTGTGAGAATAATGTCAGCATCATCAGTACAAACAACCTAGAAATGATGATCACATCACAGGTGCTTAGCAACTAATGTCATTCGCCTTGCATGAACATTATCATGGCACAAAATCTACCTAAATGATTTACTAATAGCTACCAATTAGAAATTACAGAAAATATTCAAAATAACTGGAATGCTAACCTTAGTACTAAAAACATATTCAACTTAATTTGACGAAACCAAAATGATTAGAGCTTAAATTAAACATAACTTCAAATCTCACTGGTTCTTGAGTTTCTTATGACAAACTATCACATGACAACTAGTCACATAGAACCAATTAGATCACAGGTTATCAATCTGCTGCCATATTTGATTTTAGTGCTAATGTTTGTTTTGATTTCATTTCCCCTAACAAGCTCCCACTGGAGTCGTTTGGATTACTTTTAGGGTGGATGTAAGTGCTTTTTGGAGCTTTAACATGTTGAGTCCATGTAAGAATATGAAGTTGATGGCATACTTTTATAAAGGCATATGTTTCATCTGAGATGGAATAAGATTTTAAATTAGGGTGACCATACGTGCCATTGTTCCCGGACGCGTCCTGGCCAGGATTTCGTTGTATCTTCCGGAAGTCGTATTTGTTGACCGCATTCGCCATTCAGTTAAAAACATAAGACATACAATCATAGTTTCATTCTTACCTTTAAATGTAATGGTTGCTTTTCTGTAATAATAATAATAATCCTCTATGACGTATGCGGTCGACAAATACGACTTCCGGAAGACGAACCCGAAATCCTGGCCAGGACCCGTCCGGGAAGAATGGGACGTATGGTCACCCTATTTTAAATGGGTGAACCACTAGCTTAATAATAAGTGTACAACTGTGAAATATTAAAGGAAAACACCAAAGATTTTCAAAATTGTATAATGTTCTTACCTCAACCTAGACAAATTAATACATACCTTTTATTTCAATGCATGCACTTCATCTTTGCACAGTGCGTCGTGAATGTGTTAGCATTTAGCCTAGCCCCATTCATTCCTTAGGATCCAAACAGGGATGAATTTAGAAGTCACCAAACACTTCCATGTTTTTCCTATTTAAAGACTGTTACATGAGAAGTTACAAGAGTATGTTTGGTGTTTGATGGCTTCTACATTCATCCCTGTTTGGATCCTAAGGAATGAATGGGGCTTGGCTAAATGCTAACACATTCACGACGCACTGTGCAAAGATGAAGTGCACGCATTGTTGAGGTAAGAACATAGTAAAATATTAAAAAATGGTGCTGTTTTCCTTTTTAAAAAAAAAAGTGTGGTTCAGGAATCACAAAAAAGGGGTACCAGCATTAACCTATTTGTGTTGCCAGATCTTGCAAAAAAATCAGCAAACAAGAACATGCCCATAATAAACTGAAATATGTCTAAATGCTATACAATAAAAATAATACCAAAAAACTTTGGTCAAGCAATTTAAAGAGTGACTGACTCATGAATCAGCCTATCGCTAGTCTTGATTCTAAAAACGCAGCAGACAAAACAGGACACAACACTTGACTACGCTTTAAAATAATATGTCCCTAGCTGACTCTGGGCAAACCCTTTCAAAAGTACAACTCTGTACCTATAAAGTTCATAATAGTACCACAGAGCTACATACTGGTATCAAAGAGTGCATATTAATACATCAAAGGTACATATTGTTGCCAAATGTAAACATATATGTGCCTAAATGTTACATATTAGGAGCTTTTTAAAGGATACTGCCCCAGTGACAGCTATAGGGACCATTTTTTCTGACAGTGTATTGTAAGTGCATGTACCACTGTACCAACACAACCTATTACTGTAAAAGCTACATTATTTAATAACAGTGACCCTGTTAAATTAAACTAATAGCTTTGCTATTTGTAGTGATGCTACTTTCAAACACTGCAGCCACCTGTTTGGTCCCTGGTTAAGTGTTCGTGGGATACATTTCAAGGGCAGGAAAGCTGATGCCTTACCTTTCCTCGTTGATTGAGAGGATCTATGGTGAGTGCGTCGGCACCAATGTCCTCTATCATGCCCAACTGGAACCCATCTGTTGGGTGGGGCGCCCACACAGGCTTCTCATCATCCATTGCACCCCACAACTACACAGCAGCTCTGGAGGACACACACAGGGTTAAGAGTAAATACTGGATAATGGCTGGCAGTATGCAAAGCTTGTTCAACAGAAAAGTGATTTTGTTTGACACACCCCAAGTGACTGTAAACAAAATGCTTTTGTAGATTACTTGAAACAAGGTCACCTCTTGTGCAGATGATTTAAGTGACAAAACTACTTGACTACTTGAAACTTTACAAATGGATGCTGTACAGTACAAATTGAAACTGTAACTATATGAAGGATGTTCGACTGCCAGGAAGATGGTATTTTGCACGATAGGACTTTAATATGATGCTATAAGTGGTGGCTTAATGAAATGTATCTAATAAAACCACCCTCAAGTCTTTATGATATTCTGGCCTTCAGAATGAGGCTTGAGTGTCTTCTTTAAAGTCTGTGGGGTTATTTGGGTGTTTTATAAACTGCCACAAAAAAAATAAGTAGGTTCAAACAATTACAAGAATAAAAGCATTCCAAGCTATTAATGCTGCATGATTTGTGCTATGGACATTGAAGTTTCATGCATGTCAAAAGTACAAATTTATCAGGATCAGTTATGGACTAAACTTTAAAGGGGACTTTTTCACAAGCATGTTAAAATTGCCACTTTGTAGGTGTGAGCAAAAATGTGCCGTTTTGGGTGTGTCCTTTAAAATGCAAGTGAGCTGATCTCTGCACTAAATGGCAGTGCCGTGGTTGGATAGTGCAGATTAAGGGGTGATATTATCCCCTTCTGACATCACAAGGAGAGCCAAATTTCAATTACCTATTTTTTCACATGCTTGCAGATGATGGTTTACCAAAACTAAGTTACTAGGTTGTTCTTTTTCACATTTTTTAGGTTGATAGAAGCACCGGGGACCCAATTATAGCACTTAAACATGGAAAAAGCCAGATTTCAATGATATGTGCCCTTTAATATATTTATGATTAGAGGTTTGTTTAAATTCCCAATCCCAAGTATTAGCAAATATAACAGGGATGATTAAATGGACATATACCACTAATAACTGTATCAGATTAAAGGACAAGTTTGGTATTTTACACTTAAAACCCCGTTTTCAGATTGTTTATGATGAAATAGAACGGTTTTGACTGAAATTTCGACATATGCGGCTGCCCCGAGAATTTTCGGGTGTTTGCTGTTTCACCTCCCACCTCTATAATGGCTGTATAGGTGCACTGAAACAATCCTTCCTAAAATGCATGAAACTTTCGTTTACAAAGACGTGAAACTCACCGAGTGGTCAGGGGTGTTCACTGATATGCTCACACAAAAATCGCTGCAAAAGATACTTTCCAACAGGTGTTTTACCGTTCGTTGTAAACTGGTGGACCTATTTTTCCAAACGCCTCACACCCGTAGATTCTTTAGTTGAGAGCTTGAATAAAAGACACTCCAGCCCAGTTGGTGGCAATAATCCGCCTTTGCCAATTGCAAGAATACAAAGAAGGTTCCCGGCGCGGAGTAATACCGTACCTCATAGCACATCTAATACAAGTCAATGGAGTTGGACAAAACTACGATAAAACCTGTTGGAAAGCATCTTTTGCAGCGATTTTTGTGTGAGCATTTCAGTGAACACCCCTGACCACTCGGTGAGTTTTACCTCTTTGTAAATGAAAGTTTAATGCATTTTAGGAAGGATTGTTCCAGTGCACCTATAAACCCATTATAGAGGTGGGAGGTGAAACAGCAAACACCCGAAAATTCTCGGGGCAGCCGCATCTGTCGAAATTTCAGTCAAAACCGTTCTATTCCATCATAAACAATCTGAAAACAGGGCTTTAAGTGTAAAATACCGAACTTGTCCTTTAAAACCAAAATTATATAATTTATGTTCTTTAAAAACACCAAATCATGCTTTAAAAAATGTAGATTGGCTAATAAATCTACTTTGTTTAATGACTGTGCCTTGTCTACCATAGTACATCAGTCCTGCAGGTATTTTACTGCCTGATGTGTTTTTTCAATGATCTTGCTCTTCAGGTACGGCTTATCCTATAACTGTGTCTTTAATCTACTTCTCCCTCAGATATCTTCATCTGCACAGAAAATAAAGCTGGTGGTCTGATCTCTTTCTGTGCTCTAAGGCACTGATCGTACAATAAACAATACATTTCTTACAGTCTTCAATACAAGTCGCCTATTATGATGAGGTGAGGAATCCTAAGCCCTGCATGACATCCGATAAGATCCATAAATCCCCCGGGTACCTTAGACGGCATGACCTGCTGTCAGTCTACAAAAGCAATAACGTCAAATCCCTAGGGCCTTATTGAACCTGTCAAGAGCAAAATCATACAGAATTCACATTAAAGATGTCTGTCTGGTGTGCAAGGTAGGACGTGATAATTACTCCATCCATGCTCTGCTCTGTTCGATGTTTCACATTCTCTGATGTTTCAACAATGGCCCAATTATTGTCAAGCATGCTAAATAACCCCATTATGCGCTTGGATGTACATCTGTGCCAATCACTCGACTCTCACTTGAGTTTTTAGAAATGAACAGAGTTCAAATTAGGGCATGAGTATATTCTTCTGTTTTGGTGCAGACCTCATCATAGAGCTATCTGGCACGTTCTCAGAACTCTCAGTACAGTGCTGGATCAGTCACCGCAAAATAAGTTCAAAATGTGTAAAAAGGCAGTGATTTGAATACGGTAGTCACCAAAAGCAGGGTTTAGCTAAAACCAGGACTAGGCCTTGGTGAAATTAAACATCTTGTTTAAATGTTTAAGCATCTTTTATATACATGCCTTAGAAAAGGACCCTACTGGTGTGTGTCTTGAGCGAGGGGCAACCTTCCGATTTCTCTGATGAAGCCAATACGGAAGTGACTCAAACTGCAATTCATCGTCTGGCCGCTTGAGGCCGGCTCCAAAAGGAAGTCAATTCCCATAGACCTCCATGTTAAAATGCCCAACTTCACAGTAGAAAATAATATGTTTACAGCCTGATATAAAAAGTGTTTTTGGTCTATAGCTAATTTTGCCCTTTATAACAACTGTGAGGGGGTGAATTATTTTGTAACTCATGTATTAAGCCTTACAGTTCTGCATAATTAAGGGCGTGGCCACTTGAGTGACCGGTACATAGTTACTGCTGTCACTAGAATCGAGCTAGACGGGTGTGGATTCAGCAACCAGCCACCTCAGCTTCAGCCCCGTCCTGCCTCTTTACCAATTTTCGGTAATCCGCGAGTGATGCGCGGTGATGCGTGGCAAAAATGGCGACGGCAGGCAAAGCCTACTTTAAGCTTCATAAAAGCTTTTCAAGAACCTATGGGTGACGTCATGGACACTATACGTCCATATTTTTACAGTCTATAATCTTGCGACATATTAAGGACACTGGCATATTTAAAGATCTATCAGTGCAAGTTATTTTCATCTGAGACAGCTCAAATATGTCATGTTGTTCCTAACCTGTATAAGAGTTTCTTTATTCTATTGAACACAAAATAAGGTATTTTGGTTAATGGTGGTAAGCACCTGTGGTGGGACGTCAAAGTCTTCTCTACTGGCCCAAACACTATTTTTATATTTTAATATATTTTCCATGAATGTGTCTTAAATGAATCCAATAATAGTCTATTATTTTCATTTCATAGTTTTTCTCTTGGTTGCGCTGCTTCCAGTAGTGCATATTTATTCAATCATATTTCAGCCAGCGGCTGACATCATGTGTTGCCAGGGTCAAAGAAATCTGTTAGGCCTTCAGAACGAACAGTGCAGGCGCCTTCAGCTTAAGATAAATGGCAATGAAATCATTGCATTAACCAATCAGATTTCGAGTTGGTGTCACCAGCGCCATCTAGCAAGCCTGCAATGACGTGATCATCTTCGCGTCATATGATTGGATTGACCCACAGCAGTTTCAAACATACAAGTGCTCTCCATCTTAACGCAGTCGCAGAATCACAAAACACTGTTTAATCTGTAGCGGCTAAAAACAGAACTGACTGTAATGTATGCCATGATGAATTTTGAAGACAAAAATCCTGTTGAAATCCTTGATTTTCTTCAGCAAAAAAATCTGGATGAGAGAATGTGACAGCTGTACATGTTGACATGTTTGGCGATGACTATTCTTGTGTCCACTGCTTCAGTCAAACGAACATTTTCAGCCCTACAACAAATTAAAACTAATTATACCAGAAATACTACTGGACAGTCTCGGCTTTTAGCATTAGCCTCTATGCTGATAGAAAATGACTCATTGTTGTATTCTTGAGGAAAGAAAGAATGATGGATTTTGTATACAAATAATCCAAAGGCTAATTTGGTGAGTTTAATGCATTTTATTTAGTAAGCAAATAATATTTGTAAAAATGTACATTTTGTGAATATCACTTTTTAATAGTAAACCTTTGAAAAACTCTTTGCATTATCTTTGAATAATAGACTGTAAACAAAGTAATTTGTTATACTTTTGATTCTTCAAACATTTTGTAAGCTTTTTAAGAACCATATATGCGATTTCTTTAGCAAAAAAAAAAGAGTCTGACTTCATTTCAAATACCTTTCAAACGGTTTTCAGAATAATATTCACTGCATCTTATTTTGTAGTGTCTTTTTATAATAAAGTAATATTTGACTGTTATTCCTTGAGGTGTAAAATACAGTAATTTTACTTTGCAATTAAACTGTTAAAGCGTTTGTATTGCCGTGATGTCATAATGATTTTATTACGAAATTGATTAATTTAGGACACCACTGAAGGCCTAGGTGTAAAATGCACAGACCACCACTGGCACAGTGCACTGTACCCATTGACTTCCATAGTATTTGGTATTCCTACTATGGAATTAAATGGGTACAGTCTGTGTGTTTACCATCATTTATCAAAATATCTTTTTTGTGTGTGTTCAACAGAATAAAGAAACTCATACAGGTTTAGAACAAAATGATAACAGATTTTTCATTTTTGGTGAACTATCCCTTTAAGCTTTGTCTGTGAGTCTGGGGGAAAATATTTTAAAGCAAATATCTTGACTAGAGAATGAGAATTCTTTTAAAGACCTTAAAAAGACACTTTTTTATTGTTGTGACTTTTTAAGACCCGAAAGCCCAATTTTCAATCCATTCAGGCTCGCATGGAATCCGCAACCGTGGATTTAGTGCCCATCATTAAGCACACATACCCCGCACATGTGCATGTTGTGAAGAGTAGTAGCCTGTGCTGTTTGCTGTGACAGTTTTTAAGGTATGTTTGCAAATACTACTTAAATGTCATAATATAACTAAGTCCTAGTCCTGGCTTAATCTAAACCCTGTCTGGGAAAACTGCCCCATAGAGCACAAACCATAGTTAGAGTTAAGGCACTGATCATTTGAAATCTGTTGACTTGATGAGTGCTCCGTTATGTGTTGTCTTGAATCTAAAGTTATATTTACATTGTATTTACAAAATGATTAAATGATCTTGATGCATGCTAAATGTATCATGAAAATGTATTAACACAAGCTTTTTTTATTTTGCTATAACATATAACATATATTGCTGTAAACAACAATATATTTAATATTATTTTCAACATTTTACTAGGTCTTGACATGCACATAATCTGGTTCATGTTGGTTCAATTTAATTCAGGGGGCTCATTCGGTTCAGTGTATTCAGAGACTAATTGGATTTTTATTGTAAACTTAAAAAAATATATATTATTTTATATTAATAAATATATTACATTTTCTCAGATCTTTTTAAACATTTAAAATCATCACATTTCATGGAAAAGGCAAAAAAGTCCACAGATTTTGTATGGCCCTGCTTATGACTCAACCTAGATTGATCTACCTAATAGATATACCGCCCCAATCTTCAATCTTTGAGATTAGATTGTTATAAAGCCTATAAAAATATTGTTTTAACATTCACCAATAACCTTGAGAAATGATGCAGTGTAACCTTTGATATATCATAACACCGGATATTATCAAGGAGGACATTATAAATGTGTTCATTATATTCTTAACATAAAAAACAGATCAGTGGGAGATTCTTCTATAGGGCTGGGCGATATTGTCCAAAAATCAATATCTCGGTATTTTTCACAAACTGGAATAAATGTGTTCAACCAAGTTAAATACTCATATATCACCTTTATTAAAACAGCATATGATAAAAATATAATTCAAAGACAGGGGTTTCCTCCATTTACAACTGCACAACATGCAAACTGGTTGAAAAACTTATGTCTGACCTCAATGAACATTTCTGGCAGAGCTTCTGTTGCAAAGAAAATGTCAGGTCTGTGCACCTGTTATTACCAGTAGGCCTATTACTTTTTCCGGCCAGGATATTCCACTCCCAACATCAGTCTCCAACCTGGGTGTTATAATGGACTCTCATCTAACTTTGGAGGCTCACATCAATCATCTGTGTAAGCCCTTTTTCTTTCACCTCAAGAAGAATAATGCCGAAATCCGTCCTATACAGACGTAGAAAAGCTTGTTCACGCCTTTGTATCCTCCAGACTGGATTACAACAATGCACTTCTTATCGGGATCCCCAAAAAAGGTCTTTGGAAACGAGTATATTCAGAACAGCGCAGACCCTGTTGACGGTGTGCACAAAATATGACCAAAACTCAATATACCGCCCAGCCCTACATGACATAATCTTTAATTCATCCACATCTTTCAAATGGAAACAAGGAACATGTAAGTTTAAATTTAAATGTAAAGGTGATTCCAGAGTTCACCAGGCACAATTCAACTTCATTTAGATTTCACAGAATTTAAGAGTAGATTGAAATATCGCCGAAAGATATACAGTATGTATTATAGTTTATTGGGTTAATCATTCCTGCATGATATCTATCGACCTATATAGATACTGTATCGACTCTCTGGCTGCAGAGAGGAAGTGCACTGTTGAAAAACATCTAGAGGAAACATTCTCAAGATGGACTAAACTGTTGATAACCTACATATAGATTCATCCAGCCAATGTAACAGGTGTGTTAATATTTAAAATGAAAAACTTGAACTTATCACCACCTATATTTAGCCTATACAAAATAATAACTAATCTAAATGACATTTGTCATATGATTATGCAATGCAATGAGCACAGCATACAATAAAACAAAAAAGAAATCCAATAAAAACGTCACAAATCTGGCTTACTGATACCATCTTTTAGATTACTTTTACTGCATGTGTTACTGTAATATTCTATTTTAAAGAATTATAGTTCAATAAATTACGTATGAGAGTTATGACGTAAATCTAGTCGAAAAGCAAATGAGGAGATTAGATGCAAAACCCTCTAAGTGCATCGGGCATGTTTCTTGTAAATGAGCATTTTTATCAGGCTCTTATGTTTAGGTTCAGTAATTTCTCTTTAACTCTTTCAGATGCCTTCCCGATAATGTTCTTCTTTAAATATATAAACATACAATATATCATATGAAAGAACGGACCCTCTGCTTTCAAACAAAAAACTTCATCCTACCATTTGTTCTCTTTTTATCACCCCTCAAATATGGGTAGGTTTCTTCAAAAATACAAAAGTTTGAGCAAAAAGCTGAGATAATTGCATTTTTGTGAAGGACTTTTGATAGAGATCAGATTCAGAGCGATCATCAAAACATACACAGATGTTTGCCAAAGAGATACTTCCGGCTTTTATAAGTTGAGTAAGAGCGCCACCTGGTGGATAATAGCAGAAAATATGGATTGCCGGAAAACTCGTCATTGGCAGGGAAGCGTTTTCTCTTAACTCGTCAGTGGCGGGGAAAGAGTTAATGGCAATGAAAAGTTTATTAGTCAGTAACTGAAATCTTTCGCTTCAAACCCCTTTAAGTATGCAAGCTTTTTTACATCAATACATCTTAAAATGTTGCAATATCACTAAAGACGCAACCATAAACATTGCAAATAGTGAAGACGTAAAAGTGAAAAAAACTGAACAACACATTAGGTGGCGCTGTGATCCATGTGATCTAAAAGGACGGAGGCTGAGATTTGATGCCAGTGTATTTGAGGAGTATATAATACATGCCGAGAGCATTCCGTTAATATCATTATAAATTTTTTGACAAAAATGGCGTTTAGTGGCTTTTGCATCTGACTCCCCCAGTAACTAAGCAACTTAAAAGGAACACGCCCACATTTTGGGAATTTAGCTTATTCACCGTATCCCCCAGAGTTAGACAAGTCCATACATACCTTTTTCATCCCACCGTGTGCCGTAACTCTGTCTGACGCACCCCTGCTAGCTTAGCTTAGCACAAAGACTGAAAGTAAATGGCTCCAGCTAGCATACTGCTCCCAATAAGTGACACCAACATTTTCCTATTTTCCGATTTGCTCGCAGCACCCGAGAAACCCAGTGGTCAGGAGCAGAAGTAGCAGTGCTTCGGCTTTTGAGAATATAGTTCCCAGTATGTATACTGTTAAAAGATGTCTGTGTCTCAAATCACCTTGTTATTTGTACACACTGTGACTATACAAATCAAAACATATAAATAGGAAAATTTGCGTGCTATTTTGTCACTTATTGGGAGCAGTATGCTAGCTGGAGCCATTTCCTTCAAGTCTTTGTGCTAAGCTAAGCTAGCGGGGTGCGTCAGACAGAGTTAAGGCACACGCGGGATGAAAAAGGTATGTAGGGACTTATCTAACTCTGGGGGATACGGTGAATAAGCTAAATTCCAAAAATGTGGGCGTGTTCCTTTAACCATTTAATGTTTCAATCTTCACCATGTTCAATAGTGCAACAGTTTAACAACTATAATCTAAGTACTGCAGACTGAGAGAACTAAAGAGAGCAGTCACCAAAAATCTGTGATCCACAGGATGCCCAAGACATACAGTTTATCAAAAAAGTGACTACACCCCTCACATTTCAGCAATTATTTTAGTATATCTTTTCAGGGGACAATACTATAGAAATTAAATTTTAATATATTTCAGAGAAGTCAATATGTTGCTTTGCTTGTATAGCAGTATAGATTTGCTGTCCTCTGAAAATAACTTGACATACAGCCATTAATGTCCAAATAGATGGCAACAAAAGTGACTACACCCTTAGTAATAATAGATGTATATCGTTTAACCATGCAAAGCCACATGTCCTATTCATCATGTTCATGTTACAAATTTGTGTATCTTGTATTAGAGCACTTAAAATTTGGTGCTTATACAATTCTCTCATACTGACCACTGGATGTTAAACATGGCACCAAACTCTCTGTGGATTTGAGAATAAGAATTGTTGCTCTCCACAAAGATGGCCAAAGCTATAAGAAGATCAATAACAACCTGAAACTGATTTACAGTACAGTGGCCAGGGTCATACAGAAGTTTTCTAAGACCTGTTTCCACTTGGAACAGGACACGCATGGGTCAATCAAAAAAGTTGAGTCCGTGGGTCAGGAAAGAGGAAATAATATTGTTGCTAATCTTTCAAATATAAAACAAAATTAAGCTGCATAATCAAATCACAGATTTAACAGCCAGCTAAAATAAAAGACTAAGTGTTATATACATGAGTGACGGTACAAAACACCACTGTATGGTTTAATTTGCACTGACCACAAATTTGCATGTTCTTTGTTCATTTTGAGACATATAACTACTGTACAGTAGCCATAAAACTCTTTTTAAAAAACCCAAAAAACCATAAATATGTGAAAAGCACAATCAGAAATATCCCAATTTTGGTCATCATGCTTCAAAGTAAACACCTCTCTATCTCAAGCTATGGGTTGGTAAGACATACAGAGAAATGAGTTATTGCACTAGTACTACATAATAATTCAGTGCATGCTGACAGCTGTAGTACAGAGGTTGCCATAGGAGATGGCTTGGGGTCAAAGGGCTGTTTGAGTTTCCTGCACTGCACATACTGTATCCCTCCCTCCCCCTCCTTCCTCTGCTACGTCTGTCTTTGTAGCCACAGGATATGGAAAACAGGACGCACCAGGATGCAAAGAGGCCACCGCCGTTGATGTTTCTAAGGCCAATATTTTACTGTGATTTTGCTGGGTCCTTTAAATATTCAAAGGAAGGTTTAAATATGAAACAAATGGGGAAATAAAGCTCAGTTGAGCTAAAGGCTGTTTCGTTCATTAAATAGATAGTTCACCCAAAAATGAAAATTCTGTCATCATTTACTCACCTTTATGTTGTTACAAACCTGTATAAATTTATTTTGAGGAATGTTTGTAACCAACCCGTTCATGAGCCCTGTTCACTTCCATAGTATTCTTTTATCCTACTATGGAAGTGAATAGGGCTCATGATCTGTCTGGTTACAAACATTCCTCAATGTATCATCCTTCATGTTCATTAGAGAAAATAAATGTATACAGGCTTGCAACAACACGAGAGTGAAAAAATAAATGACAGAATTTTTGGGTGAACTATCCCTTCAACAAGTTTTAGTCCCTTAGTTATAAAAAAAAACTATTCGTACTTGAGCGAGGACAGTAAAGAAAAGCAAAAATGTTTGATACATTATATTTGTTTAAGTTAGTTTCTTCCTATGAGGGAGTAAATAATAAAAAGCAAAATTCAGCGTTAGACCAGAACAAATGCGCGCATGCGCAAAGCCACCAAACGCATCCACCATTCATATGAATGAAAGCAAATTCGTTCAATTCTAACATAATTGTTAACATTTAAAAAAAAGTTTACTCTTTATCATTGACGCTAAAGAGACCTCTTTATATGACATCATGTCATAGTTAATCATCCCTCTCAGAAAATCTTTATCGGACAGGCTGCTACTTGGTCACACACAGAGAGATATCTTATCAAAAAGTACAATAAATTAATAACAATAAAACTAACAACTGCAAAAGTTTCAGTGACACATAACTACCTCAAAACACACAAAGCTATGAACGACACTACTAATATGCAATACCCTACTATAATAAAGTGACTGAAAACATTTAAACAGATTAACTGAATCACAATTGTAACGTTTTAATTGTAAAGTTACTTGTCATTAAAGGAACCTACGTGAAATTCACCTGATATTCAAGAAGTAGCAGCATGCTAGCTTGCTTCTTTAAAGCTACAAAACACAACTTATCATCAAATAAAAAACCACTATCCGCTCTAAACAACAGGCAACACAATACATAAACTCATAAAAGTCACTTACATTGTATGTAAGTCCTGTTAAAGCAGATGTGTCTGTGTGGACAGTGAAGCGTCAGACTGTCCCGGTTAGCGGTGACAGATTTCCTCGATATATTCCCCTTCAGCAAAGCGGCTGTGTGTTTCCCGTCCCTGTGTCCTGATACTGCCTGCAGACTGAATAACAGCGACCTCAGCGGCGACAACCTAGTGAGCTGCCTAAACTAGAGTTTCAGCATATGACACCTAGAAAGGCAGTCTAGGTAGGCATCTGACAAGGTTTTCAGACACAATCAGCAATTTGATTATTTACTGACCAGCTTGTTTACTAAAAGCAGAATATCACAGATTATGTTAAAATATATTATGCGAATGAAAACGGAATTATTAGGCTACTACTTTGGTTAAGAATTAATAATACATTTTATTTGTAATATAAGCATTTAAATATTCTCATATGTATTGTGTGTGCGCGCGCGTTCATGTTCGTATGCATTCTTAGCAGGTGCTTCATAGCTCATATAAAGAGCACTTATGATTCAAACCAATGTTTGGTAAAGCATGGTTTGTAAAATAGTATAGTCGTAATACCCTTTATTATTGATAAAAGTGTTTATTGATAAAAGTAGGGATGCATCAAAAGGGACTGAAGAGAAAGTCAAGAGCTCACCACTGGATTGTCATGGTTACTAAAACTAGCACAACTGATACAAACTGGAGATTCATTAATATTTTAAGGGCTTGTAATTCAAAACTTTTAGAAGTATTCCTAAGTTGAAATCTAATACTTCATTGAAAGCAGATTGTGTTTGTAAATTTAATTAGGACACCTGATCTGTCTCTACTGCTACTATCAAATTTCTGAGCAAAACAGATATAAGAAAAAAAAACATTTTCAGTTTAAGGACTTGCACCTTCCATCTTGTACACCTTTGACATTATGATTACATTTTAATATCAAGCATTAATTGTTTCATAATTATTTCAATAGCAAAAACTGTTTAGTTTTTAATGATGGGGGTACAGTTATGTCTTTGTTATCTGGTTAGCCAGCAGAACCACCATTAATTAGATTTAATGGCACACTGACTTGCATTTCCCAGGAGAACTGCCGAGATAAAAACAGGTGCGCCGGAGCACATATGACATTAACACAACAGCAGGGAACAGATAAATGAAAAATAGTTTGCTTCATTTTCAGGCACTATTATACATGACACATGTTATTGTTTCTTGAATGCTTCTAAATTGAAGAACATTTAACTCTAGACATCCTGTTTGTTACCCACTGTATTGTATAAAAAATGCATAACTAATTTGGGACGGCACTCAAATTCTGGAAACAATTCAGTGGCACTACAATAAGCGTACACAAGTACCAAATAAAGACAACATACGAGGCATTTAAAAACCTTCAAGGAATAGTTTTGCATTCTACTAAAAAAAAAAAATACAGTGAGGAAAATAAGTATTTGAACACTTTGCTATTTTGCAAGTTCTCCCACTTAGAAATCATAGAGGGGTCTGAAATTGTCATCGTAAGTGCATGTCCACCATCTAAAAAAAAATCCAGAAATCACAATATATGATTTTTTTACTATTTATTTGTATGATATAGCTGCAAATAAGTATTTGAACACCTGTCTATCAGCTAGAATTCTGACCCTCAAAGACCTGTCTGCTTTTAAAATGTCCACCTCCACTCCATTTATTATCCTAAATTAGATGCACCTGTTTGAGGTCGTTAGCTGCACAAAGACACCTGTCCACCCCATACAATCACAATCAGTAAGAATCCAACTACTAACATGGCCAAGATCAAAGAGCTGTCCAAAGACACTAGAGACAAAATTGTACACCTCCACAAGGCTGGAAAGGGCTATGAGGAAATTGCCAAGCAGCTTGGTGAAAAAAAGTCCACTGTTGGAGCAATCATTAGAAAATGGAAGAAGCTAAACATGACAATCTCCCTCGGACTCGGGCTCCATGCAAGATCTCACCTCGTGGGGTCTCAATGATCCTAAGAAAGGTGAGAAATCAGCCCAGAACTACACGGGAGGAGCTGGTCAATGACCTGAAAAGAGCTGGCACCACCGTTTCCAAGGTTACTGTTGGTAATACACTAAGACGTCATGGTTTGAAATCATGCATGGCACGGAAGGTTCCCCTGCTTAAACCAGCACATGTCCAGGCCCATCTTAAGTTTGCCAATGACCATTTGGATGATCCAGAGGAGTCATGGGAGAAAGTCATGTGGTCAGATGAGACCAAAATAGAACTTTTGGTCATAATTCCAATAAAAGTGTTTGGAGGAAGAAGAATGATGAGTACCATTCCAAGAACACCATCTCTACTGTGAAGCATGGGGGGTAGCATCATGCTTTGGGGGTGTTTGTGAGATTTTGGGGAACAACCTCCTTCCCTCAGTTAGAGCATTGAAGATGGGTCGAGGCTTCGAGGGTCTTCCAACATGACAATGACCCGAAGCACACAGTCAGGATAACCAAGGAGTGACTCTGTAAAAAGCATATCAAGGTTCTGGCGTGGCCTAGCCAGTCTCCAGACCTAAACCCAATAGAGAATCTTTGGAGGGAGCTCAAACTCTGTGTTTCTCAGCGACAGGCCAGAAACCTGACTGATCTAGAGAAGATCTGTGTGGAGGAGTGGGCCAAAATCCCTCTTGCAGTGTGTGCAAAGCCGGTGAAAAACTACACTAAACGTTGGACATCTGTAATTGCAAACAAAGGCTACTGTACCAAAGATTAACATTGACTTTCTCAGGTGTTCAAATACTTATTTGCAGCTGTATCGTACAAATAAATAGTTAAAAAGTCATACATTGTGATTTCTGGATTGTTTTTAGATTATGTCTCTCACAGTGGACATGCACCTACAGTACAATGACAATTTCAGACCCCTCCATAATTTCTAAGTGGGACAACATGCAAAACAGCAAAATAAATAAATAATTTATTGCCATTATTTTCTTTCAAGATGCACAGCAGTATTGTTTTTATTTATAAGGTTTATTGGAAAAACTTAAATGTCCTAATATAACTAACAAACTCATTTAATATGCCACACAGTCTAATGCCAGATGGGTAATTCCGCAAAGCACTGAACTAATAACTAGTGCATGATCCTCTCAAAGGTCTCATTAAGCCCAACACCATAAAGATAAGACATAAAGGAAGTTTCTCATATGGAGAACACAGCAGGGGCGGGATATCTTGAGAGGTAAAAAAATGGAGACAGTAAGTCAGCAAGAATATTTTTATATAATTGATTTAAAACAGACCCAAGCATAATCTTTTTTTACATGCACTAACCCAGTGGTCTCCAACATGATGCCCGCAGGCTGTGAGTTGCCCACCAAAGCACATTCTGTTAATAGCCTTAATTTTAATATTTATTAATTAGATATTTTATATTAGCTTGGCTTCTTTTATGCATGTTAACATACATAATTCTTTGTATGTTAACATACATCATTTTAAGCAATAATAAAACATCAACATTTCAAATAAAATAAAATCAACATGTAAAACATAACGTTTTGAGTAGACTATATCAAAAAAGTAGTCCTCCAGATTGTTTTATCCATTGTGGTAGCCCTTGCTCATGTTACCATGCATTTTAAACATTAGGGAGTCCAGCAGTCAATCAATTCGATTTTCAATGATAATTCTCATATTTTAATAATATTTAAACATTTCATATTTGTTTCCAAATTATAGCTCCAAAAATAAATGGGTAAAATCTTACAAAAACTCTGGTCAAGGACGATAGATACGATAGGTACAATGTACGGTAGATACGGTATAATAGATACGATAGGTACAGTGGATATGGTAGATAGGATGATAGATAGCCATAGAGTTTGAATATTTAGGAGACAGACCTCTAACAGACCAGTTTCTTCCCTTCAGCAGGCAATGATGGGAGTCTAAACAACACATTTAGAATTTGCAAATGCTATTAATTTGAAGATTTTTATTTATTTATTTTATGGTATGAACAACACAAAATTCTCATCTTGGGAATCCATTCTTGTCTTACAGCATTGCCCAAACTGTTTATGTACTAAAACAGATATATCACACTAATGAGACTCCAACATTTTTAGAACACACACAAACACAGAAAACTTTATTTAGATTTTTCTATTTACAATTATGTTCATATTACTAAAGTTCATGAATGTGTTTGAGCCATTTCCAAAGCAAATAACGTATGAAAATTAATGATAATTAAACGAACCAGTAGTTTTGGCACAATTACATTTTGTATTACACGCCACATAAAGTGTCTGAGGTTGTATTAACATTGAATGACCTGTAGAAGTGACCTAAATGTCAAACTGCTGCTCTTGGTGGAGCTTCAGAATGAGTCGTTTGATTTGCTTCCTCTTTTCCTTCACTGTCTTCCGTGAAAACCAGTCATTCAGGTCCATGCTGGGATGGAAGCTTTGAGGTGGATTCTAAATTTAAACATAATAACGAAGTTATTGACCACTAAGTAAACAAAAAAAATGAATTACAGATGTTAAAGCAACACTATGTAGTTTTTTTACCTTTAAATAATGTCTCTAAAATTATTTTAGTGATAGAACAACTTTTAACTGGACAAATTGTACTGTTGCTGCAATCTGAGCAGCCTCCTAGCTGCTACAAGCACACTCTGAAAGTGGCGGTGGAGGGTAGAGCACACAGCCCCGCCCCTCCCCTTGTCTGCAGAAGAGTGTCTGATACCAGGCACTGTTGCGCTTTTCAACCACATGGGGGAGCTGTAAGTAATTTTTACATGGAAACTACATAGTGTTGCTTTAACAGCTGTTACTTTATGACATACCTTGAGGAAACTCTCTGTATACTGTAGAAGATAGATGCCACAGTCTGTATAGTTATCCTGCTGCGGGACACGGGGACTCCATCCATCCATAACTCCATTTCCAAAACTTTGCGAATAGCCCATCTTTACCCTCCATTCCTCTTGAAGGTATCTTGGATTTACAGAACAGCATAGAGAAAAAGTGGATATAACAGCATTTTAAAAAAGTTCGGTGGGTTTTATTTTTCATAAATAGCTCTATTACTGGTTAAGGATAATAATCTCAGTATTCTCTTATTCTTATATTTTCTTTGCATGTGTATATTTAAAGGGACACTCCACTTTTTTTGAAAATACAGAGTTAACCATCCGATTTTTACCGTTTTGGAATCAATTCAGCTGATCTCCGGGCCTGGCGCTACCATTTTTAGCATAGCTTAGCACAATCCATTGAATCTGATTAGACCATTGGCATTAGGCTAAAACATAAGTTTGGATATTTTTTCCATTTAAAACTTAACTACGATAAACCTTCTGAAGTTACATCGTGTTAGCCTGGATGCCAGCTGATCTTAGCCCCGCCCACAACATTTTGAGAACGGGAAGATCGGTCTGGGGTTTCTGCGTTGAGGAGCTACTATGCTAGACCCAAAGCTGGTCGAACCAATCAAATTGTCAGGGCGGGCTTTATACGATGATGGACAGATGATCAACAGTAACGTAATGAACCATGTCACCAAAGAGCGCATGTGTTGAATCTGTTTACAACGAAATGGCTGCCGCTGTAGAATTCAGATGTGTGGATTCTGACATTGAGTCTGTTCTAAAAGATATCGACAGAGCATTGATTTTAAAAGATTAACAGAGAAACGCGAGCAAGGCATTTGTTGATGTTTTTGCCGTCCTTCCTACGGGATTCGACAAAAGTTGGTCGCAACTGAAACTGGTATCAAGGTGATGCAACTCGGCGTGCATGACGAGATGGATATAATTAGCGGTCGTTGCCAGCTTCTTTTCGGAAGCCCGGAATCGTGGTTGGCTGCTGAATAAGTGGAGATACATGCCAGGCTCCAATATTTTCAAGCCAACGTAATGGGTATCGTCATGGATGAAGTTCATCTAATGGTAAGAGATAGTCTTACTGTATGACTTAGTAAATACTTAATGTTGGGATATAAACGAAATGTTGTAAACATAGTAGGTGTTGATATACGTTGCTAACTCAGACTTAGTATGATCACAATGTTAGTGTCATTGTAGCGAAATAACTGGCAGTTCGGTCAGGCTGCAAAAGACGTAACGTACATCACACACTCCGTTGCTCTGATTGGTCGTAGGTCTATCCAACTGAGTGCAGAGACATTTTCGGTTGAGACACGCCTCATAATTATAGCTCAATGGAGCGGTATCAGACTCAAATTCTGGCTAGAATTGAGTATGACAACGTCAGGCTAACATCGTGTAAAAAGACCAACGGAAAATTTTATTTTGTGATTTTCTAGGCAGATATGTCCCAGATAGAGTCCTTATTTCCTTTTAAATAGGAAAAATATCCAAACTCTTTAGTTATTTTTTAGCACAATGCTAATTGTCTAATCAGATTCAATGGATTGTGCTAAGCTATGCTTAAAGTGCTAACGCCAGACCCAGAGCTTGGCTAAATGGATTCCAAAAAGGTAAAATCAAATTTTTAACTCTAGGGTACCTGGAAAATGAGCATATTTTCAAAAAAAGTGGAGTGTCCCTTTAATAGCCCTTCCTCCCTTTGCACTATAAAAATGTCTGGCTTGATTTTGACCCATAATGGATAAATATTGGACAGAACACACAGCTGGGCTAAAATTGAACCAATGCTGGGTTATTATACCCCAAAAACCCAACAAGGGTCATTTTTAACCCATCGTGTGTTCTGTCTAATATTTACCAATTATGGGTCAAAAATAACCAAGCCATTTTTAGTGTGTGGTTAGACCAGACTAATTTATGATCTTTTATTGAGATTGCAGAGACAGATTTATATTTTATGTACTGTAATCCAAATATAAGTCTTTGCAAATAAAACAAATGATACTTTGTAGCATTTAAAAAAGGGCAAAAAATGATCTGTGTTCTGAATGAATAACATGGCTTTGACAATGTTTTGACTTACAGTAACTAAAGATTTTGAAAAATGTTCTCTGTAGCTAATACTATGAGAAATATATTTGGTTTTTGATGCAAAAAAGTGGCACATACTTATAACAACATGGATAAATAATGACTGGCTGTCATATCTGGGTAAGCAATCAATTTAACTACAGTAGCAACACTTCTGTAGAATACAAATACAAGAAAAATGTTTGTTGTACATAAACACAGTCATTTAAAAGTAATCAACCATGATTTAAATAGATAATAATTACTCTTGGAGTATCTGCACCACTGATGATCTGGCTCGGGAGTGGAGGGAGTCCATAATGAGTATACACGGCCTATCAACCGAGAGACAATGACGGAGTAAAATGCAGCATTTCACATACATGCACAAAAAGTAAATGCTACTGCCATCTAGTGACTGATAAAAATTGTACATAAAATCATCCAATATAATGTAAAGAACATTCTGTGAAAAATAACATGGATATCTTTCATATTGACTGAGTAAGATCATGTCAAAGATTAAATTTAAAATGAAATAAAACTTTGACGCTCCTAATCTTAAAAATAGATGCCTATATTTCACAAACAGGGTCACGGTTATCCCGATGAGTAGGCTA